>NC_036866.1:46887886-47187886 GCF_002910315.2 Salvelinus sp. IW2-2015
GTGCGGTGCATGTTAATTTCTCATCGAATCACAGCCTACTTCGCCAAACGGGTGATGATTTAACAAGCGCATTCGCAAAAAAAGCACTGTCGTTGCACCAATGTGTACCTAACCATAAACATCAATGCCTTTCTTTAAAATCAATACACAAGTACATATTTTTAAACCTGCATATTTAGTTAATATTGCCTGCTGACATGAATTTCTTTTAACTAGGGAAATTGTGTTCACTTCTCTTGCGTTCCATGCAAGCAGTCAGGGTATATGCAGCAGTTTGGGCCGCCTGGCTCTTTGCGAACTGTGTAAAGACCATTTATTCCTAACAAAGACCGTAATTAATTTGCCAGAATTGTACATACAGTGGGGGGAACAAGTATTTGATAACCTGCAAAATCATCAGTGTTTCCTACTTACAAAGCATGTAGAGGTCTGTAATTTTTATCATAGGTACACTTCAACTGAGAGACGGAATCAAACAAAAATCCAGAAAATCACATTGTATGATTTTTAAGTAATTCATTTGCATTTTATTGTGACATAAGTATTTGATCACCTACCAACCAGTAAGAATTCCGGCTCTCACAGACCTGTTACTTTTTCTCTAGAAGCCCTCCTGTTCTCCACTCATTACCTGTATTAACTGCACCTGTTTGAACTCGTTACCTGTATAAAGACACCTGTCCACACACTCAATCAAACAGACTCCAACCTCTCCGCAATGGCCAAGACCAGAGAGCTGTGTAAGGACATCAGGATAAATGTAGACCTGCACAAGGCTGGATGGGCTACAGGACAAATAGGCAAGCGTGGTGAGAAGGCAACAACTGATGGCGCAATTGGGTATGGTTCTCAATCAGGACAGCTGTCTATCGTTGTCTCTGATTGGGAATCAATACTTAGGCAGCCTGTTTTTCCACCTTAGTTGTGGTAGTTGTCTGTGTTTAGTGGACTGTATAGCCCTAGTCAGCTTTCACGTTCGTTTTTGTTGATTCTTGTTTTTGTGGCGACATTTAAAAATAAAGGGAAATGTACGCTCACCACGCTGTACCTTGGTCCGGTCATTTCCACCCTGACGACGCTCTTGACAGAACTACCCACCACAAACGGATCAAGCAGCGTGGTAGGAGGACTGACATGGGAGGACATCCTGAATGGGAAAGGATCCTGGACGTGGGAGGAGATCCTGCGGGAAGGATAGCCTAACCTGGGAGCAGGTGGAAGTAGCGCGGAAAGCGGAGGCAGCGAGGAAAAAGAGCCAGGAATTACACAGGGTCACGGCTGGCACGAAAGACCGGGGGGGGCACACAGGGAGTGTGGCAAGTCAGGATTCAGATTCTCTGAGCCAACTCCCCGTGCTTACCGTAAGGAGCGTGGTACTGGTCAGGCATCGTGTTATGCGGTGGAGCGCACGGTGTCTCCAGTGTGCGTTCACAACCCGGTGCGCTACATTCCAGCTCCCCGCATCGGCCGGGGTAGAGTGTGCATCCAGCCAGGACGGATGGTGCCGGCTCAGCACCATCACTGGAGGCTTCTTGCCATGAATCATCACTGGAGGCTTCTTGCCATGGATCATCACTGGAGGCTTCGTGCCATGGATTATCGCTGGAGGCTTCGTGCCATTGATCATCACTGGAGTGGAGAGACACACAGGAGGTCTGGCTCTGGTAGAAGGCACAGGACTCACCAGGCTGGGGAGACATGCAGGAGGGTTAATGCTTAGCACAGGCACAGAACTCACCAGGCTGGGGAGACATGCAGGAGGCCTTGTCCTTGGCCGAGGCACCGGATGCACTGGACCGTGGAGGCGCAGTGGCGGTCTCGAGCGCAGAGCTAGCACCACTCGTCCTGGCTGGATCCCCCCTGTAGCCCGGCAAGTGCGGGGGAGTTGGAATAGGCCGCACTGGGCTGTGCTGTTGAACTGGAGACACCGTGCGTAGGGCTGGTGCAGTATACCCCGGGCCGAGGAGACGCGCAGGAGACCAGATGAGCTGAGCCGGCATCATCCTTCCTGGCTCGATGCCCACTCTAGCCCAGCCGATTCGAGGAGCTGCGATGTAACGCACCGGGCTATTCGTGCGCACTGGGGACACCGTGCGCTTCACCGCATAACACAGTGCCTGCCCAGTCACTCTCTCGCCACGGTAAGCACGGGGAGTTGGCTCAGGTCTCCCACCTGAGTCCGCCAATCTCCCCGTGTGCCCCCCCCCAAAAATAAATTCTGGGGCTGCCTCTCGTGCACTTTACCTCACGCCAACTCCTCATAGCGTCTCCGCTCCGCTTTTGCTGCCTCCAGCTCCTTTTTCGGACGGCGATACTCTCCCGGCTGTGCCCATGATCCTTTGCCGTCCAAAATCTCCTCCCATGTCCAGGAGTCCATGTTACCACGCTGCTTGGTCCTTTGTTGGTGGGTGGTTCTGTAACGCTTGTCGTCTGGAGGAGAAGAAGAGGACCAAGGTGCAGCGTGGTAAGTGTTCATATTCTTTAATTAAATACGCAACACTAAACAAAAAACAACAAACACGACAAACGTACAGTCCTGAAAGGTGAAACAAACACTAAATCGGAAACAACCACCCACCAACACAGGTGGGAACAGGCTACCTAAATATGATTCTCAATCAGAGACAATGATAGACAGCTGCCTCTGATTGAGAACCATATCAGGCCAAACACACAGAAATACAACACAAGGACAAKATAGAACACCAGACATAGAATGCCCACCCAAACTCACGCCCATACCAACCAAAACAGAGACATAAAAAGGATCTCTAAGRTCAGGACGTGACACCTTGAGAATTAGGGATACTGCTCAATGCAAGCAGTTTTTCGGTCTACGGTGTCCACAGATCGATTTAAGTGCAAATGTCGGTTGGAACCAGTAACAGAATTACGCAGGTCTCCTAAACAGAGAACTTTATATCTAAGARGTTTTAGATGTGGGAATAGATTCCGTTGAACCGCATTTATCTCAAGACCTTGGGGCTATAAGGTTCTATCTGAGCAAAGCATAGTTCTGAGATATTGAATTTGACATCCCATATCGCTGTAACGTAGACGCTGGGAGTCGGGAAGCAAGTGCAGGTGGTGAGTTTAATAATAAACTACACAATACAAGAAACAAGAGTAGAGTACAGACATGAAACATCAATACTGCCTGGGGAATAAACCTAAGTGAGTGCCAAATATAGGGGAGGTAATGAGTGAGGAAATGTAGTCCAGGTGTGCCTCATAATGAGGAGCAGATGCGCGTAATGATGGTTGCCAGGACCGGTGGTTAGTAAACCGGCGAAGTCGAACGCTGGAGAGGGGGACCAGGTGTAGACGTGACAGTAGCCCGATGTCGTAGCTCCAGCCGCAGGATGGCGCAGCCAAAGAGACTGCCCGAGGGTGAGGAGCGGGCCAGTCCGGGCAGCGAAGGTGGAATCACAGATGATGTTAGAATCCAGAATTCCTCCACCGGAACCCAAGCCACTCCTCAGGAACGTACCCCTCCCAATGTACCAGGTACTGGAGCTGACCCCACGACGTCGGAAGTCCTGGAGGGATCTGACGGCAAATAGGCTGGACCTCCCTCGACATCCAAGGGGGGCACGGGAAGGAGCCTCCCTGGTGGAGCATACCGGGGGGATTTTGTCCGGGCACATACTGAGCATGAGTGATATAGCATGACACGTCCAGGGCCAAGGTGGGCCACCAGTATTTCTCAGAGATAGAGTGAATAGTGCGAGTGATACCTGTGTGTTCAGTGGTGAGGGATGTGTGCGCCCAGATCAAAAAGTCTATCCCTTATCCTCGTGGGAACGTAGATGTGCTCAGAAGGACATGTAGTGGGTCCGTGCTCCCTCCAAGCGCGGGCCTATTCTAAATAGTGTACAGAGCGCCGGCTCATTCCATCCACTGGATGCTGCTACAGTCCGGAAGGTGAGCGCCATCATATTTATGCGGAGGGACAAACAGGCATCGCTGACCTGGGCAGACTGCTTTATGGACTGGTGTACTGGCTCACTGGGTCGACTGGTGGCAGAGTATCCTCCGCTCGGTGAAGGCAACGCCTCTCGGGTATTTGAGACATTGCAGACTGCGAGGAACCTCTTCCATAGCCTTCCCCAGTTGCGCTAGCAGGTCGTGGTGTTGACGAAGTAGGTTTCCCTGTTCGTCGACCATCTGGGAGATATCCTGATTTCCTGCTGCTTCTATTTGTTGAGGAAGTATTCTGTAACCTAGACGCTGGGAGTCGGGAAGCAAGTACAGGTGGTGAGTTTAATATCAAACAAAACATGGAGCAATACAAGAAACAAGAGTGGTGTATGTATATAAAWCAACATCAATACTGCCTGGGGAATAAACCTACGTGAGTGCCAGATATAGGGGAGGTGATGAGTCCTCACTCAATGGAGTCCAGGTGTGCCTCATAATGAGGAGCAGGTGCGCGTAATGATTGAAGCCAGGTGCACRTAATGATGGTTGCCAGGACTGGTGGTTAGTAAACCGGTGACGTSGAAYGCAGGAGAGGGGGAGCAGGAGTAGACGTGACAATCTCAGAACTGTTGTTTAGTGAATTCTTCATTGATAACCAATTAAGGTCCTCACCTTAAAGGTACCTAAAGTTCAGAGTATCCAAATCCTAAGACATTTGTACATTTTTTAGGGGGGGTTCAAATCGCAGATAGAACCYTATGGCTCTGAAATATCAATCTGGGTTTAGCCATAAGGTTTATCTGGCACAGAATGTTAAAATTATACATTTTTCAATAGAAAARTACAGACATTTAATGATTAAATTAAGAGAATACCCTTCATTCTTTTTAATAACATCATCAAATATATTAATTCATCACAGATTTGTTAAAGCGATAGTTCCGATAAATGACAAATATACTATATCCCATGGATAGCTAGCAACATTGCTAAAGCTTAGCTCTGGATGAGTAAACTGATATTTTTCTGGTTTCTGACACCCAAAGTCAGTAAACGACTTGCTTTTAAGTTTGTAATTTTTGTGAAACACCCCTTCCATTGCGGTTTTCGTAATGATATAGAACAAGACAAKAACAGCACTGCACCACTGCTGTTTGTTTTTCCCATAAAGAGCTTACGTTATGGCCATTCYTCTGAAAATGTGCTGAATAAAGATCTGAGGGATTGAAAAAGAGGACCAGAACCCATGATATGAATAATCAAGGACTTGGGATAAGGTTCTATTGCATAATGTATAGTTTTGACATAATTAATATTTTTCAAGTCCCAGATCTCAGAATTGTTTTGTGATGTCTTCCTCTTTCATGACTCAATAAGTACATCACCTTAAATACAATAATTTTTTATTAACAACCCAGCATTGTGTGATTGGATTGCAGACAGAACCTTATAGCACCAAGTTAAAATGTGTATGCGTAGATAGTACTTTCAGATTAATTTTTTTTCTCCGAAATTGACTTTTTCAAAAATCTGACATACAGTGAGCTCCAAAAGTATTGGGACAGTGAAATTATACAATGACTATGAGGTTTAAGTGCAGTCAGCATTAATTTGAGGGTATTTTCATCCATATCGGGTGAACATTTAGAAATTACTGTACTTTTTGTACATAGTCCCCCCATTTTAGGGTACCAAAAGTATTGGGACATATTCACTTATATGTGTATCAACGTTTAGTATTTGGTCCCATATTCCTAGCACACAATGATTACATCAAGCTTGTGACTACAAACTTGTTGGATGCATTTGCTGTTTGTTTTGGTTGTGTTTCAGATTATTTTGTGCCCAATAGAAGTTAATGGTAAATAATGCATTTATATGGGACTATGTACAAAAAGTTAATGTAATATCTAAACTGTTCACCTGATATGGATGAAAATAACCTCAAATGAAAGCTGACAATCTGCACTTTAACCCCATARTCATTGTATCATTTCAAATCCAAAGTGCTGGAATACAGAGCCAAAACAACAACAACTGTGTCCCTGTCCCAATACTTTTGAAGCCACTRTATGTTTCACCTAAATGTCAGATAGAATCTTATAGTCACAAGGTCACAATCTATTGCTCAAGATGGATAAGTTATACGGTACCTGAGGAGAASTTATTTTAGGATCATAATGAGGAAATTATCTTTAAAAGACTGGAGGGCTTGTTGTCTTGAGAAGGAGAACCTTTGTTTGTTATGGGGAAGGTTCTGTCGTGAACTGCTCTCAAGTGTTGTGCTCATCCGGTCTTCCACTTCTCTTTCATAATAACCACCCCCAAGTATTGGGACTGTCACGTTCTGACCTTATTTTCCTTTGTTTTGTCTTTAGTTAGTATGGTCAGGGCGTGAGTTGGGGTGGGCAGTTCTATGTTGTCTGTTTCTATGTGGGGTTTCTAGTTTGGCCTGATATGGTTCTCAATCAGAGGCAGCTGTCATTCATTGTCTCTGATTGGGAACCATATTTAGGTAGTCTGTTTTGTATTGTGGGTTGTGGGTTATTGTCTATGTCTATGTGTAAGTTGCCTGTGTCTGCACTTTTCTTATATAGCTTCACGTTCGTTCGTTTTGTTGTTTTTGTAAGTTTGTTTAGTGTTCTTCGTCTTCGTTATAATAAATAGAGAAGATGTATTCAAACCACGCTGCGCTTTGGTCCGATCCTTACTCCTCCTCAGACGAGGAGGATTACGACGAACGTGACAGAGACCTGCCCTGTAGTTAACACAAAATGTGTCAACAGTATATCAAAGCWAAATATTGCCATAGCAACCTCAAATGAGTAACAGCAATATGTATCATATTTATGCTGCCTTTAATATGGCCAAGATCTCCATAAACTAGTGTACAGAATATCTTTTGATTTCTAAAATGAGCACAAGCTTATTGGCCCCTGCCCTCCCGTTATTCTCACGTCAGCCCTAATGAGTGTTGTTATTCCTACAAAGGAATTAACAATGAGCTGCACTTTAGCACATGGAAAATGTAGGCCTAAGTTATCAATCAGACAAGTCACTGGTCTAGTAGAGTTCCTGAATCAAGCAGTGGGTTATTAAATCCTTGGTTAAGTACTTTATAACTAGAATACAATACATTTTCTGAAAGAAGTAGTCAAGTGAGCGGTGAAAACTGATGCGTTTGGGAGAGAGCTCTGCCAGACAGAACCCTGGTGCCCCGGTCTGTGAGGCTTAGAGCGGGTGGCCTTTCCCTTTCCCCCCTGGCACTGCATGTTAAAACTATACAGAGTCTCCCTCTCCCTGCCTTCCCTTCAGCATCTGTCTCTGTCGGCCAAATGCTGCCTGCCTCGCATGTCCCAGGGTAGGCTGGGGGCTTCATCCCAAACGGCACCTTATTCCCTATATCGTGCACTACATTTAACCAGGACCCATAGGGCTTTATTCAAAAGTAGTGCACTATATAGGGATTACGGTGCCATTTGGGATGCAAACCTGGAGGCTGGAAGGACAAGGCCGCTCAACTCAACAGGGCCTGTATGTGCATTGAAAGTCGTCCATTTAAAATAACCTATGGATAAATAAATACAGAGCTCTAAGTTCACTGTACAGTAATTGGTCAGGAAGCCCATTAGAGGCAAAACTAATTTACAGTAAATGGATCAGCGTGGAGCTGCTGAAGTACACTTGGCTCCCTCTGTGCATTATAACGATTGGAAATTTCAAGTAAAGTCCTGGAGGTTTTTCAATGTGCAAATATTTATTGCGATGTCTCGCAGACGCTGTTTCCTTTTTCTTTGGAAAAAAAAATATGCACTGTTTGAGTGTGTGACTACAGGTTTAGCCAAATAAAGCATTTTACAAATAGAAATATTACAGAAAGTGGTTAGGAATTATGTCATTTTTGATCWTACGATCGGTTCTATTATGTTAGTTTTAGTGGGCAGTGAGGTCAGGTTTGAAACTGAGGTTTTATTAATGCAGCCATTTTTATCTCAATATCAAATCATTTCTGGGTAACAATTAAGTACCTTACTGTAATTAACCTCACTGTTTTAAATGAAAATGGTCAAAAAGAAACAAAAATAGCAATTTCTCAAGCTTGGGGAGGGGTAAACTGAAAACTAACTGTTATTGGCAGAGATGTTTGAAACTCTCTTTCTTATTGGTCTATTAACTCATTTGCAGCATGGTGATGTCACCAGGCAGGCCAAAACTCCAGCCCACCAAAAGAGGCTGACATTTTGGCCGGGCTTTTCAAACAGCTCTTACACYAAAATGGCATTATCTCCATTCTTATTTACAATGACGGCCTACTCCGGCCAAACCCGGACAACACTGGGCCAATTGTGCGCCGCCCTATGGGACTCCCAATCACGGTTGGATGTRATACAGCCTGGATTCGAACCAGACACCTCTTGGACTGAGATGCAGTGCCTTAGACCGCTGCGGAACTCGAGAGCCCACAAAAAGGGAGCCTGATAGAGCGGTTTACCCTGACGACCACACACACATACAGACAGTCAAATACTGTGGTTAGGCCTGCCAACCTTGTTGACCAACTGGCTTAGCGTGTGGTTACATGCTGTACGCAGAGCAGTCATTACCGTATTGAATCTGCTCTTCACATAAGCAAACAAACAAGCTCAATCAGTCATTAACGTGTCAAGCTAGAGGTGTGTGTGAGTGTGTGTGTGTGYGYGTGTGTGTGGTTGTTGGAGTAAACCTCTCTATTAGAATGCCCTTTTGAGTAAAACATCAGGAAGGATCTGTGAATTTACTTGAGTCTGTTTTTCTTTTTCTTTCTTTTAACAAAGGGTCTCCGTACGCAAAAAGATTGCAGTTAGAGTGCAGTATACACTGTAGTTATTCTGCAAATACTGTGTACAAAATACCACAGTCGACTGCAGTTACTGCACTTCTACTGTAGTTTGAAAACTGCAACATTTTTTTGTAAGGGTTAAGAGTGACTCAATAGTCACCACTTGATATATCAGAAACATCTATATCCGAGGGTATAACATATTTGTTAGCCATAATGTACTGTATGTGTAGCAGTACTAGTGGTTTTAATAATATACTGTAACTGTACAGCAGTAGTAGTGGTGGCAGCAGGTGGTTCCAAACGCAGCCAACGCCATGGCAACACCACAAGCCACAGAACATAAAACAGCACGATAAGTTTTTATGCTGCGCGTAAACTGCCACCACCAGAACCAACACAGCAACCACACGCATGCACGCATGCACACATACACACACACACACACACACACACACACACACACACACACACACACACACACACACACACACACCTGTCTCTTATACACATCTAGATGTGTATAAGAGACAGCTTCATGATGGTGGAAGTGAGTGCTAATGGCCAGTAGTCATTCAGTTCAGTTACTTTCCTTTTCTTGGGCACAGGGATGGAGAGAGGGTCTAACTGTGTCTGACTCTGAGCTGTGCTGTGTGTTGTTTGGCAGCGTGGCTGAAGTTTATGGTAATGTTTTGGGTGATTGGTCGGTCGGGTGCAGTGGGGTGGCGGGTGGCGGGTGGCAGGCCAGGCTAGGGCAGCCATTGGTGGTGGCAGCGTGGTGACTGTGTGGGGTTTCAGGCTGTGTCCAGCTGGCCTGGGTCCATTCTCTGAGGTCAGGGAAGTGAGATGAGGCAGGCTGCAGGCAGTTAGACCTTGGGCTGCTTGTGGTCAGGGTGGGGGGCAAGAGGGGGCGAGACTGAGGACTGAGCCCCCCTCAACTGTAGACCAGAGCACAGGGCCACTGCAGAGAGGGCACACCCACACACATAGGCACAGATTGCACAAACAAATGCAAGCACACACACAATATGCACACACACACACACACACACACACACACACACACACAACCATACACCCCCGATGCTCTCCCCTCATAGCCAACATCTGACAAGACAGATACATGCCACAGTGACCATCTCATGATGCTCGGACTCTGGATTTATCACACAGGCATGCAGACACAAATGCAAACTATTTAAAAAGAGGAGGGTTACCGGCTAAGGGAAACTCCTTCCCTGACTTTCAATACAAAGTTCTCTCTGTAAATTCATACTAATAAAATATAATATTTACTGTAACTGTTTATTTTTAGTATTGCGTACATATTACATTTGMAGTTGCCACCCCATGTTATGATGTTTTTCTCCAGTCATTATCATTCCCACCCATCCAGTCCCATTGTCCCTCAGGTTGCCTGCCTGGCAGTCATATAAGTAAGAGAGGAAATAAGGCATAGAGAAAGGTGACAACAGATGTTCCTCCTAGTTCACCTCCCAGCACCACATGGAGTCTAACAATATGACCGGCTTGAGTTTCACCCCTCAAAAATAATATGCTTTGAGGGGCAGTGACTGCTACCAACTGCGAACCCTGTGGTCTAGCCCTGGCATGTTTGGTCTGGCTCTTCTGAATATCATGTTGAGTGCCATTGAAGACCTAGCTAGGATTGATATGTTCTACACTGTAACCCTACATAGTGCACTACTTTTGACCAGGGACCATTCATTAGGTACAGACCACACCACAAGGGGTGAGCGTGATGCTCAAGGTAGGTAGAGGCGTGGTTGTCTGTAAGACGCTGAAGAGATGGTGCTCTTGGTGTAGGGATGTGGTTGTCTGTAGGAAGATGAAGAGCGGGTGTTCTTGGTGTGGGGGTGAAGTTGTCCGTAGGACGTTGAACAGCGGGTGTTCTGGGTGGAGTGGTGTGGTTGTCTAAAGTGCTGGAAGAGCAGGCTGCTCTTGATGTTGGAGTGGCATAGTGATTCAGGTCGCAGAGGAGTGGTCCTGGATGAGTGACGGGATTAGGTGGGGATCTGGACTCTGGGAGTTTGGTGAAGAAGTTCTGTTTAGCACTTCTTAGGGATAGGCGTCCGGTGAAACTGGAGGGCGCGCAATTCAAATAAATAATCATAAAAATTATGGATTTTAAACATTTAGGTACATATAAGTGTCTATATTGGCTGAAAGCTTAAATTCTTGTTTATCTAACTGCACTGTGCGATTTACAGTAGCTATTACAGCGAAAACGTGCCATGCGATTGTTTGAGGACGGCGCCCCACGTCAAAATTCACATTCACAAATAACCATTAAATATTCACTTACTATTTGAAAATCTTCCTCTGATTTGTCATCCAAAGGGTCCCAGCTATAACATRTAGTGTTTGGACACACCTGCTCATTCCAGGGTTTTTCTTTATTTTTACTATTTTCTACATTTTACATTTCTACATAGAATAATAGTGAAGACATCAAAACTGTGAAACAACACATGGAATCGTGTAATAACCAAATAAGTGTTAAACAAATCAAAATATATTATACAGTTGAAGTCGGAAGTTTACATACACCTTAGCCAAATACATTTAAACTCAGTTTTTCACAATTCGTGACATTTAATCCTCGTAGAAATTCACTGTCTTAGGTCAGTTAGGRTCACCACTTTATTTTAAGAATGTGAAATGTCAGAATAATAGTATTGAGATTTGTTTGCTAAGCATAGCCACCTCATTTCTGTAATCCTCCGCTAGYAAACAATTRCCGCATTGGAACTCCGGATTGTCAATATTGTCCCRGACAAGAGCGTAATAAACACAGATTCTACAGTGCTGGAAACATTTGTTATTTTGGAATTTGCTCAAATTTGGCCCTAAATAAATGTTTTTACATTTAAAAAGCAGTGCATTGAGTTACAGGGATACTACACTTTTATTGGAAGGGACGGAAACACAAAATGATCTACATCAGAATGTTTGAATAGCATTTYCACCATAAACAACACAAAAGTCACTGTAACATACAGCTATTAATGCTCCGAATGTTTAAGTAGGTCTACTCCCTCTTGTGCTTGACTTGGGCAGGAGCTCACCGGAGTTGAGTCCCGTTCCCCTCAAATGTTCTACTGCTTGAGCCCCTGCACCTCTTATAGAATATTACCTCAAAAGTTAACAAACGCCATATCCTAAAAACAGGACGGGTCAAAATAAAATGGACAATATTGAATTGACATTTAGGCTACACACAACTGCTGAGCAGGAATTTCACCCCATGGCCTAAATTGTCATGATCAGTGGTTTCAAGTTTGTGTCTGTCCATTTTTGATGAGCTGATCATAGTGAAAAAATTAAATACTTCTGTATTTCCCAGCTGGGTTAACATATTGATTCTCATTGCAAATAGCCTTTGGTAGCTGATACTCAAATTGATAGCCAAATAGATTAGTCACAGGAATCAGGACTAATAAAGCTAACACAAAGTCCTGTTTTACAAACGSTAGGCCTACCAGAYGGATGGGCATTCATAAAATTCCATTGCAGATTGGCACTGTAGGCTACACCCTAGTAAGCACGGCCCAATGCTTTTTTTGATCCTGTCCRGACCAGGCGTCTATTTTTGGTGCGGTCCACAGGCCTTGATTTCCCAGTCGACGGATGTTGAATTTTGGTTCAGTCCGGAACAAATCTGAACCAATCACAGACGTCTATGTTTTGTTCAGATTTGGTCCGGTTTGGATAGTCCTTGATTTGGTCCAAACTTAGACATCTATAACTTACGTCTTTTCAACTTTAATTCCGATCTGAAAATGAACCTGATTTAAATGTCAGGAAAATATGTATTTTAGACTTCTTTTCAGCGTCCTTTGCTTACCGGGGTATAGAGCCCCACAGCGGAGGTGTCATAATACCCATAAAACCTAGCAGTCAAACAGGGAATGGTTCCATTCATTTTTCCACCATTCAATTTTTCCATAGGGAATTTTAGAAAAACTTCAAATAAAGGGCTGTGTTTTTGGTGTAAATGTAAATGTGTCTCAGATAACGTGACTTTTATCAACATATTCGGCTATATTTACTCTCACATTMAAAAATAATAATTAGCATCAAAGTAGACATCATGCAAGACTACAAAGCSCTGCAAGCTCTTGCATGTCATCTCTAACTGACACCTTTGCTTACAGTTATTGTGCATGTTTTAAATTGACACGACAGTTCACAGAAAATGTMAAATGGCGCCAACGGATAGGGCTGCCGTGCTTCCAGCTCTTAGGAAACTCTGCAGTATTTTGTTTTTTAGTATTTATTTCTTACATTATTACATACAGCCAGTGGCGACGCATCATTTTGAGCCCCACATTTTTTGCAATTTTTAAAAATTTGATATATACACAACTGTTCAAAAGTTTGGGGTCAATTAGAAATGTCTTGTTTTTGAAAGAAAAGCAAATTGTTTGTCCATTAATATAACGTAAAATTGATCAGAAATACAGTGTAGACATTGTTAATGTTTGTAAATAACTATTGTAGCTGAAAATGGCCGATTTCTTTATGAAATATCTACATAGGTGTACAGAGGCCCATTATCAGCAACCATCACCCTTGTGTTCCAATGGCACGTTGTTTTAGCTAAACCAAGTTTATCATTTTAAAAGGCTAATTGATCATTACAAAATTATTTTGCAATTATGTTAGCACAGCTGAAAACTGTTGGTCTGATTAAAGAAGCAATTAACTGTCAGAACATTCGTAATCCTCCTCGCTTGAGGAGGAGTAAGGATCGGACCAAAGCGCAGCGTGGAATGAATACATTCTTGATTTATTTAACGAAGACAAAAACACTAAACAAACTTACAAAACAACAAAACGAACATGACGCTATAAAACGAAAGTGCAGACACAAGCAACCAACGTATAGACATAGACAATAACCCACAACCCACAATACAAAACAGGCTACCTAAATATGGTTCCCAATCAGAGACAACACAAAACACCTGTCTCTGATTGAGAACCATATCAGGCCAAACACAGAAATAGACAACCAGACAAACAACATAGAATGCCCACAGATCAACCCTGACCAACCAAAACATAAAACATACAAAGCAAACTCTGGTCAGGGCGTGACATAAACTGGCCTTCTTTAGATTAGTTGAGTATCTGGAGCATCAGTATTTGTGGGTTGAATTACAGCCTCAAAATGGCCAGAAACAATTACTTTCTTCTGAAACTTGTCAGTCTATTCTTGTTCTGAGAAATGAAGCTATTCCATGCAAGAAATTGCCAAGAAACTGAAGATCTCGTACAACGCTGTGTATACTTCCTTCACAGAACTACGCAAACTGTCTCTAACCAGAATAGAAAGAGGAGTGGGAGGCCTCAAGTCCTCAACTGGCAGCTTCATTAAATAGTACTTGCAAAACACCAGTCTCAACGTCAACAGTGAAGAGGCAACTCTGGGATGCTGGCCTTCTAGGCAGAGTTGCAAAGAAAAAGCCATCTCAGACTGGCCAATAAAAGAAAAGATTAAGATGGGCAAAATAACACAGAAACTGGACAGAGGAAATCTGCCTTGAAGGCCAGATCCTGGAGTCGCCTCTTCAATGTTGACGTTGAGGCTGGTGTTTTGCGGGTATATTTATAAAGCTGCCAATTGAGGACCTGTGAGGCGTCTGTTTCTTCAAACGATCGACATAGTAACAGTGTGCTTAAAATAATAACACACAAATTATTGTATTTTTCTTGTCTATATTGAATACATAATTTATACATTCACAGTGTAGGTTTGAAAAAGTATGTGAACCCCTRGGCTAATGACTTCTCCAAAAGCTAATTGGACTCAGGAATCAGCTAACCTGGAGCCCAATCAATGAGAAAATATTGGAGATGTTGGTTAGAGCTGCCCTGCCCTATAAAAAAACTCACAAAATTTGAGTTTGCTATTCACAAGAAGCATTGCCTGATGTGAACCATGCCTCAAACAAAAGAGATCTCAGAAGACCTAAGATTAAGAATTTTTGACTTGCATAAAGCTGGAAATGGTTACAAAAATATCTCTAAAAGCCTTGATGTTCATCAGTCCACGTTAAGACAAATTRTATATAAATGGAGAAAGTTCAGCACYGTTGCTRTCTCCCTAGGATTGGCCGTCCTGCAAAGATGACTGCAAGAGCACAGCACAGAATGCTCAATGAGGTTAAGAAGAATTCTAGAGTGTCAGCTAAAGACTTACGGAAATCTCTGTTACATGCTAACATCTCTGTTGACGAGTCTACGATACGTAAAACACTAAACAAGAATGGTGTTCATGGGAGGACACCACGGTAGAAGYCACTGCTGTCCAAAAAAAACATTGCTGCATGTCTGAAGTTGGGGCACTCTGTTCACAACGTTGACATCAGCATACCGCTTGCCCACACAACGCCATTCATGTGGTCTGCGGTTGTGAGGCCGTTTGGACCTACTGCCAAATTCTTTAAAATGACATAGCAGGTGGCTTATGACAGAGAAATTAATATTAAATTCTCTGGCGGCAGCTCTGGTAGACATTCCTGCAGTCAGCATGCCAATTGCACGCTCCCTCAAAACTTGAAACATCTGTGGCAATGTGTCGTGTGACAAAACTGCACATTTTAGAGTGCCCTTTTATTGTTCCCAGCACAAGGTGCACCTGTGTAATGATCATGCTGTTTAATCAGCTTATTGATATGCCACACCTGTCAGGTGGATGGATTACCTTGGAAAAGGAGAAATGCTCCCTAACAGGGATGTAATCAAATTTATACATTACATTTTTTTTTTTTTATGAGCTTTTTGTGCATCTGGAAAATTTCTGGGATCTTTTACTTCAGTCATACTTTTGACCAGAGCCCTATGGGTAAAATGGGAAATAGGGGGTATTTGGGATGCACCCTATGTCAATTAGAAAGAGGTCAATCACATCAAACCACCCAGTAAGTATGCATACAGCATTCTCACTGTGAATGAATACAAATTRATTTCCCCAGCAAGGCCAGTATTATTTGTTCTGCCTGCCACTAAACATTGGGCGATTTATCATCCAAACATCCCGGGCCAGGGCGAGGGGTTTTGTGTATAGGTACTCTTGGACCTCAGGACTAGTGGGTTTGATGCCCGGCCAGGGGCAATATGGCCGCTTTGCCAGGAGCCCAAGCTGTTAACGCTTGTCTGAGAGTTACCGTAAATCCTTCTTCCTCTACCACTAAGAAGCTCAGAAAGCTACAGCCCTGCTAATCGCCACCCTGAGGTCCTTTACAGGTAGCCCAGCCACTGAGAATTACTTACAGAACGAATTATGATCTCCCTACTCCATGTGTAACAGGGAGCATTGCAATGACACGCAGAGCTCTCAGYGGATTGTTTTCTTGTTATCCATAGGTGAAACAAGGAGCAGCAACTTTGCCTCATGGAATGATGAGAAGAAAAAAAATYATTCAAAAGCTTCTCTCTTCTTAGTTAATCAACAACCTGATCAACTCTATGCGAAGGAGATGTGTTGCGCTGCATGAGGCAAATGGGGGTCACCCCAGATACTGACTGGTTTTCTGATCCACACCCCTACCTTTTTTWWAAAAGGAATCTGTGACCAACAGATGCAAATCTGTTTTCCCAGTCATGTGAAATCCATAGATTAAGGCCTAATGAATTTATTTMAATTGACAGATTTCCTTATAGGATCTATAATCTAGTAAAATCTTAGACATTTTTGCCTGTTGCGTWTATATTTTTGTTCAGTATAAATGTCATCGAAAATGTCATCTACKTAATCCCCAAAAGTAAGAATTTATCCTGAGGACAATAAACAATAACTACTAATACTGCATATAAAATCTCAGCTTTTGTCACGCCCTGACCTTAGAGAGCTTTTTCTGTCTCTATTTTGGGTTTGGTCAGGGTGTGATTTGGGTGGGAATTCTATGTTCTATTTTCTATGTTTTTGTATTTCTTTGTTTTGGCCGGGTATGGTTCTCAATCAGGGACAGCTGTCTATCGTTGTCTCTGATTGGGAACCATACTTAGGTAGCCCTTTTCCCTCCTTTCTGTGTGGGAAGTTGACTTGTGTTTGTGGCACTTAGCCCTCGTGAGCTTCACGGTTGTTTTTGTTATTTATTGTTTTGTTGGCGTCATTTTCTATAATAAAAGGWTAATGTACRCTGACCACGCTGCACCTTGGTCCACTTCTTTTGACGGCCGTGACAGCTTTCTGGTAAATAATATTGTTATAAATTGCTGAGGTGTAGTAACTTTTGAGGACATAAGCTCAAGTACACAATATGAACATGATCAAAATGTGAAAATATGAAATATTTTATGATGTATTTCCTTTACAACAAAGCTGTATGAATAAGGCTTAAAATGACTTATATGCTTTCTAAATATAGCATATGGACATCTCACTATATATATTTTGTTTAAAATCTATTAATTATTCGTGATTAATGGGTATAAATCGATCTCTGGATGTGCTACTGTGATGAAACCACTCTCCCCTGCTGCGCTACAGTGTAGAGATTGCAGGCAAGTGCTTTGTCAGTGGCTGCGATGTACAGTTCAGCCAGGAGTTGATGGACAGTCAGAAGAGCGAATTAAATAGTAGGAGGGACATCCCAGCTCAAGTGGTTTCAGACTTCACATCCTACGTCACACGGGCTCAGAAATACGAATGTGTCTGTGCGAACCAGGGCTACCGCTCAATGCAAGCCATTTCGGTCTACGGTGTCCACAGATCAATTTATACCTGAAAATGTCGGTCGAAACTGAATACCAGAACCACTCAGGTCCCCAAAACAGGGGACCTTACATCTAAGAGGTTTTWAAAAAAACATATA
The DNA here is from genome assembly GCF_002910315.2 of Salvelinus sp. IW2-2015. NCBI lineage: Eukaryota > Metazoa > Chordata > Actinopteri > Salmoniformes > Salmonidae > Salvelinus > Salvelinus sp. IW2-2015. Next base: position 46,905,473 of record NC_036866.1, read on the forward strand.
CAGGTRACTGCCAAATAAAGGAAACGCTTGAGTAAATGAGGGATACAAAGTATATTGAAAGCATGTGCTTCCACACAGGTGTGGGTCCATCCTGAGTTAATTTCTTAGGGTCATGTATAAAAATGCCCAGTTGTCCATTATTTTGGCTACCATGGCTAGAAGAAGAGATCTCAGTGACTTTGAAAGAGCGGTCTCAAGGGAGCATAGGGGGTTTAAAGTGTGTGTGTGTGTGTGTGTGTGTGTGTGTGTGTGTGTGTGTGTGTGTGTGTGTGTGTGTGTGTGTGTGTGTGTGTTCGGCAGCCAACATTTGAACACTTGTGGGAGATTCTGGAGCGACGCCTGAGACAGCATTTTCCACCACCATCAAAACACSAAATGATGGAATTTCTTGTGGAAGAATTCCAGATACTTGTAGAATCTATTCCAAGGCGCATTGAAGCTATTCTGGCACCTCGTGGTGGCCCAGCGCCCCATTAAGACACTTGTTGGTGTTAACTTTATTTTGGCAGTTAGCTGTACATATCTTGAAGCTGTCTTGAATTGGATTGAAGACTAGCCATGTAACCAATGACTATTTAAGGGGCATGCCACTCAGAAATCCTGTCTCAGTTCTAGTAGCTGCTTTGATCAATCAATTGATCGCTATTTGATTCCTCTCCCTTGCAAGTGCTTCTGATTTGCCGCTCATGTACCCAAGTGTTTTCTTTGGCAGTGTCACGACTTCCGCCGAAGTCGGCCCTTCTCCTTGTCCGGGTGGTGTTCGGCGGTCGACGTCACCGGCTTTCTAGTCACCACCGATCCATGTTTCAGTTTCGTTTTGTTTTGTCTGTATTACACACACCTGGTTTCAATTCCCCTATCATGTTCCCTATTTAACCCTCTGGCTGTCGTTAGTGGTTGTTGATGTGCTAGTGTGTTTGTATTCTATTTTGGATTTTGCTTGATTTTTGAGTAATGTTGCTCAAAACCTGTGTCCTGCGCCTGACTCCGCTACATATCTGCACACAATCGCTGACAGAATCACGGACCATTCAAATGGAGTCAGCAGGTGCAGCCAGCCCTTCTCTCCAAGTAGAGGAGCGCGTCCAGCAGCAAGCGACCATGTTACACAGTCTAGGGACAGCCATGGATCGCGTGCTGCAAACAATGGACAGATGGGAGAGAGGAGGTCTTCCTGTTAATCATACCCCATCACCTCCGCCCGCACCTCAACCTACACCGATGTCCACCCTTCCATCGTCAGGACCCAGTGGGATTCGGCTCTCGCTCCCAGGAGCGTATGACGGAACAGCTGCCGGGTGCCAGGGGCTCCTACTACAGCTGGAGCTCTACCTGGCAGCTGTTCAGCCGTCGCCTTCGGGACGCGAGAGAGTGGGCGCCCTCATCTCCTGCCTGACTGGTAAAGCCCTGGAGTGGGCCAACGCCATCTGGGGAAGGGAAGGCCCGACTCTGGATGACTATGAGGACTTCTCTCGCCGCTTCCGGACAGTTTTTGATCATCCACCTGAAGGGAGAGCGGCGGGAGAGCGATTGTTCCATCTGAGACAGGGGATGAGGAGCGCTCAAGAGTTCGCACTGGACTTCAGAACTCTGGCAGCTGGTGCGGGATGGAATGAGTGGGCCCTGATCGATCACTACAGGTGTAGTTTACGAGAGGACGTTCGTAGGGAGCTAGCCTGCAGGGACACCACTCTCAACCTGGACCAGCTGGTGGACTTGTCTATCCGGCTGGATAACCTGTTAGCCTCCCGCGGACGTCTGGATCGGGGTCCGCCCGTTCCATTTCCCAGCACCTTGGATCCAACACCGATGGAGTTGGGAGGGGCTACTATGAGGGGGACCAGAGGGGGGACCATTCCCTGCACCAACTGTGGCCGCAGAGGGCACACTGCTGGTCGGTGCTGGGGTGGTTCTCCAGGAAGTCGAGGTAGCAGGCGGAGCACTGGTAGGTCATCCCAGGTGAGTAGGCACACAACTCACCCAGAGCCCCCTGTTGCACACATGTGGTTACCTATAGAATTTCCTGAGTTTTCCCCGCATYCCCAGCATAAGGCGCTAGTAGATTCAGGCGCAGCTGGGAACTTTATTGACCGCTCCTTGGCACATAGATTAGGGATCCCTATTGTTCCTGTTGATGTTCCCTTCCCTGTACATGCCTTAGATAGTCGTCCTTTGGGGTCGGGGCTGATTKGGGAGGTCACAGCGCCCATTRCTATKAGAACGCAGGGGGATCACGAGGAGAGAATTAGTCTCTTCCTGATCGACTCTCCTGCGTTTCCTGTTGTGTTGGGTCTTCCCTGGTTGGCCTCTCATGATCCGATTATTTCGTGGCAACAGAGGGCTCTAAAGGGATGGTCCTGTCAGTGTTCAGGGAGGTGTGTAGGTGTTTCCTTAGGTGCCACTACGGTGGAAAGTCCAAACCAGGTTTCTACCATGCACATTCCCCCCGAATATGCCGATTTGGCACTCGCCTTCTGTAAAAAGAAGGCGACTCAATTACCACCCCCATCGACCGGGGGATTGTGCGATAGATCTCTTGGTAGAAGCTGCACTTCCCAGGAGTCACGTGTATCCTCTGTCACAGGAGGAGACGGTGGCTATGGAGACATATGTCACCGAATCTCTGGGACAGGGATACATTCAGCCTTCCATCTCACCTGTCTCCTCAAGTTTTTTTTTTTGTGAAGAAGAAGGATGGAGGTTTGCGCCCGTGTAATGATTATCGAGGTTTAAATAAGATCACGGTAAAATACAGTTACCCGCTACCACTCATAGCCAGTATGACCGAGTCATTACACGGGGCGCGCTTCTTCACAAAATTGGACCTCAGGAGCGCTTACAACCTGGTGCGTATCAAGGCGGGAGATGAGTGGAAGACAGCACTTAGCACCACTTCTGGGCATTATGAGTACCTCGTCATGCCGTACGGGTTCATGAATGCTCCATCAGTCTTCCAATCCTTTGTAGATTAGATTTTCAGGGACCTGCACGGGCAGGGTGTAGTGGTGTATATAGATGACATTCTAATATACTCCGCTACACGCGCCGAGCATGTGTCCCTAGTACGCAGGGTGCTTGGTCGACTGTTGGAACATGACCTGTACTTCAAGGCTGAGAAATGTCTGTTCTTCCAACAGTCCGTCTCCTTCCTAGGGTACCGCTGTTCAGCGTCAGGGGTAGAGATGGAGAATGACCGCATTTCAGCTGTGCGTAATTGGCCCGACTCCAACCACGGTAAAGGAGGTGCAGTGGTTTTTAGGGTTTGTAGGGTCAGGTAGCGGTTCCCATTACCTCACTGCTGAAGGGGGGACCGGTGCGACTGCAGTGGACAGCTGGGGCGGACAGGGCTTTTGGTCACCTGAAGGCTCTGTTTACCCCGGCTCCCGTGCTGGCTCATCCTGATCCCTCGTTAGCGTTCATAGTTGAGGTGGACACGTCCGAGGCAGGGATAGGGGCTGTGCTGTCTCAGCGCTCGGGTACGCCACTAAAGCTCCGCCCCTGTGCATTCTTTTCGAAGAAGCTCAGCCCGGCGGAGCGAAACTATGATGTGGGGGACCGGGAGTTGTTGGCTGTTGTCATGGCTCTGAAAGCGTGGAGACATTGGCTTGAGGGGGCTAGACACCCTTTTCTCATTTGGACTGACCACCGCAATCTGGAGTACATCCGGGCGGCGAGGAGAATGAACCCTCGCCAGGCAAGGTGGGCCATGTTTTTCACCCGTTTTGTTTTCACCCTTTCCTACAAACCAGGTTCCCAGAACGTTAAGGCAGACRCACTGTCCCGGCTGTATGATACAGAGGAGCGGTCCACAGATCCCACTCCCATAATTCCAGCTTCTCGCCTGGTGGCACCGGTGGTATGGGAGGTGGACGCGGACATCGAGCGGGCGTCACGTGCAGAGCCCACTCCACCTGAGTGTCCAGCTGGGCGTCTGTACRTTCCGTTTGATGTCCGCGATCGTTTGATCTGTTGRGCTCACACGTCACCCTCCTCTGGTCATCCTGGCATCGGTCGGACGGTGCGCTGCCTTGCTGGGAAGTACTGGTGGCCCACTTTAGCTAAGGACGTGAGGGTTTATGTTTCCTCCTGTTCGGTATGCGCACAGTGCAAGGCACCTAGACATCTGCCCAGAGGGAAATTACAACCCCTTCCAGTTCCACAGCGACCGTGGTCACACCTATCGGTGGATTTCGTGACGGATTTTCCCCCGTCGCGGGGTAACACCACGATCCTGGTCGTTGTGGATCGGTTTTCTAAGTCCTGCCGTCTCCTTCCTTTGCCCGGTCTCCCTACGGCTCTACAAACTGCGGAGGCCCTGTTCACCCACGTATTCCGGCACTACGGGGTGCCTGAGGATATAGTTTCTGATCGGGGTCCCCAATTCACGTCTAGAGTCTGGAGGGCGTTTATGGAACGCCTGGGGGTCTCGGTCAGCCTTACCTCAGGTTTCCACCCCGAGAGTAACGGGCAGGTGGAAAGAGTCAACCAGGATGTGGGTAGGTTTCTGCGGTCCTATTGCCAGGACCGGCCGGGGGAGTGGGCGATTTACATCCCCCGGGCGGAGATGGCCCAAAACTCCCTCCGCCACTCCTCTACCAACCTATCACCTTTTCAGTGTGTGCTGGGTTATCAGCCGGTCCTGGCACCATGGCATCAGAGCCAGATTGAGGCTCCTGCGGTGGATGAATGGTTTCGGCACTCAGAGGAGACATGGAACGCTGCCCATGTGCGGCTACAACGGGCCATCAGGAGACAAAAGGCGAGTGCCGACCGCCACCGCAGTGAGGCCCCGGTGTATGCACCGGGGGATCGGGTCTGGCTCTCGACCCGAAACCTGCCCCTTCACCTGCCCTGTCGGAAGCTGGGTCCGCGGTTTGTGGGGCCATTCAAAGTCCTGAGGAGACTGAACGAGGTTTGTTATAGGTTACAACTCCCCCCTGATTATCACATTAACCCCTCGTTCCATGTGTCTCTCCTCAGGCCGGTGGTGGCTGGTCCACTCCAGCAGTCTGAGGTGCGGGAGGTTCCTCCGCCCCCTCTGGACATCGAGGGGGTCCCGGCGAATACCGTACGAGCCATCATGGACTCAAGGCGTCGGGCGAGGGGCCTTCAGTACCTCGTGGAGTGGGAGGGGTACGGCCCGGAGGAGAGATGCTGGGTACCGGTGGAGGACATTCTAGATCCTTCAATGCTACAGGAGTTTCACCGTCTCCACCCGGATCGCCCTGCACCTCGCCCTCCGGGTCGTGGCCGGTGTCGGCGCGCTGCTGGAGCCGCGCGTCAAGGGGGGGTGTACTGTCACGACTTCCGCCGAAGTCGGCCCTTCTCCTTGTTCGGGTGGTGTTTGGCGGTCGACGTCACCGGCTTTCTAGTCACCACCGATCCATGTTTCAGTTTTGTCTGTATTACACACACCTGGTTTCAATTCCCCTATTATGTTCCCTATTTAACCCTCTGGCATTAATTTCTGTTCTGTCCGGGATTGTTTGTGTCGTAAGTGGTTGTTGTATGTGCTAGTGTGTTTGTATTATTCCTATTTTGGAATTTTGCTTGATTTTTGAGTAAACTCCGTTGTGTTGCTCAAAACCTGTGTCCTGCGCCTGACTCCGCTACATATCTGCACACAATCGCTGACAGGCAGACTCATACCATGGTCTTTATAGCATTCCTGGGTACAAACATTTTGTCAATTAGGCCTGTCCTCTTGTTTGTTTGACTTATTTACTTTGACATAAAGACTTTTGAATAACATGTTAGCCCTCCATGTTTAATGTAGGCTAGTTCTATTTTACTGTTAGAAATACAAATCTTTGATGCACAAGTTACAGCATGTTATGGACCAATGATGGTATCAGAGTATCTGGCTACTCTGGTTTTGCTTTGAGATATAATTTGAATGTGACATGTACAGTGCATTTGGAAAGTATTCAGACCCCTTCCCTTTTTTTTTAATATTATTTTTTTTTTTACATCACAGCCTTATTGTAAAATGGATTCAATCAAAACATTCCTCATCAATCTACACACAATAGCCCATTATTACAAAGTGAAAACAGTTATTTATTTAAGTATTCGGACCCTTTGCTATGAGATTCGAAATTGAGCTCAGATGCAAACCGTTTACATTGATCATCCTTGAGATGTTTCTACAACTTGATTGGAGTCCACCTGTGGTAAATTCAATTGATTGGACATGATTTTGACCCCCCCCTTTGTTCAGAGACACATTATTCCATTTCTGTTAGTCACATGCCCTTTGTTCAGGGACACATTATTCCATTTCTGTTAGTCACATGTCTGTGGAACTTGTTCAGTTTATTTCTCAGACGTTGAATCTTGTTATGTTCGTACAAATATTTACACATGTTAAATTTGCAGTTGACAGGAAGAGGACGTTTCTTTTTTTTGCTGAGTTTATATATTCAATTAATTATTCCACTGTACCTGTGAGCTGCCTCTCGTAAGAAGAAACACCACAAAAGGTACATAACTACAAGGTATTGATCACTGTATCATATTTTAAATTTGAAGTAATAATTAATGAAATATATACAGGAGAAGAAAACAAAAAATAAGAGGGCCTTCACCCTCAACCTTCCATCCCATTCCCCCAACCCCACCCAGCCAACATGTCCCCACCCCCATCCCTGGAAACCATGTCCCCCCCCTTCCCACTAGGGGGTAGCAACTAGGGGGTAGGGGGTAGCAACTAGGGTTGCTTGTTAGTCACCCCCCCACCCCACTACTTTTGACCAGAGCCATATGGGTTTCCCTATGTTCCCTGAACTACATAGGGAATGGGGTGCCATCTAGGACGGACCCAAAAAAGGGAAGACCACCAGCAGTCGCCACCCGTCGGGCACTGAGCAGGAACTGGGGCTCATCTTTGTTGGACATGGCTCTGGTACCTGCTTCCTAGTCACCTCCGACTGAGCAGCCTGGACTCCCGGAGACTATATTTAGCAACAAACTGAAAAACAAAACCCCTTCATTCTTAAAAAGTGTTCTGCTTAGGTTTCTATTGAGACGGGCTGGGGGGGTTAGACTAGAGGAGGTGAGGTGAGACGTTGTGGGACTCTGCACTCTGGTGCTTGAGTGGTGATTTGATTTGCACACGGTGGTGGACTGGTGATGGTGTAGATGTTTTTTCTCACAGCATTCACCTGTAAATACATGTTTATACTGCAGACAGTTGCCCTCTGGTGCAGCTCCTCTCCTAAGCATAGTTATATCAGCCCTGATGGGATATTTAAAATTGAATTGAGTACATAATCTGATGGTCAGCCAGAACAATGAAGAAAGACAACTCAAGACAGTGGTGGGTTTCTTCTTGGACAACACGTCTCGTCTTCTAGACATCTTGTCTAACGTCAGATTTAAAGGACATCTTGTAAGGTGTTTAAAATAACACATATCCTTGGGGAGCATAGTCAGAAATACTGGCAGGCTGGCAGAGAGAGACAGGGGTTGGCTCGTCATAGAACCACTGAGCTCTTCAACCAAGACCACAGACAAAACCTGGTTTTAAAAAGGGTGTGGACAGTTACCAGTGCGGTCTTTTCTGCATAAGTGACTTTTCACAAAGACATAGATGTCGTATTATGCCATCGGTGTTGATGAAATGGCAACTGAATACACATGCTATAGGGTGATTGTATCACAGTGGCTAATTGTGAGGATACAATAAGTGACCAAAAATGCACAAAAAACTGCGCTATCGGGAAATAACCTCACACCTCTGGGGGCAGCAGTTCCAAAAGAGGTCATGCCTAGTGTTAAATGTTCTTGTTTCTCCCCAATACGCCTGACTATATATTCATGCCTCTCTTTCCATGTTTGATTCAGAGGGTGGAAAGACTCACAGTAAGAGCACCGATGTGATTGAGGATGAGGGAGTTTGGCCTGGGAGCTTGTTCAAATCCAAGGTGAGTAGGTAGCCTACCTACGTACACTACCTCATGGGTGATGACTGGTGTGTTCTCTTCACTCACTGACATTAGTCTAAGTGCCGTGGTGTTAGTTAACTCGCCACTGGCACCAGGAGCACCAGGACTACTTAATGCCAGAAGTAGCGAGCTGTCCTTGAATTCTTAACAAGGAAGACATAGAGAAACAAACCCTTTATTCAGCAGAGGAGAGCGTAGAAAAAAAACGGATAACTTAGCAAGGTTACCACAAAGTGTACGTTAAATCCCACATAGGAAAAGGGAGGGATAAAAGAGATGGAGAGAGATGGAGGAGATGGAGGGTGGGGGAGCGCRAAGTGAACTTCCAATTCCATTCCAAAAGTGGATAAAAAACAGTTGGGATGTTGCTGACTGTCATTTTTTCTTGCGTTCAAAATACAGGCCGGGATATAAAACAAAGCCATGGTTGTCATGCTAAAGGATCCTGCTGCTGAAGAGGTGTCAAATTATTGTACCTCAGCTGGATACGTGGGTGTTGGAAGCCAGGGGGTGAGGACGGTGCCAAACCCAGTAGACTTTGGCACATCTGTCCCCTCACCGCTGGCACGGATCAACCCCGCTCGCTGTGAGGCTTCAGATCATCGATAGGCCTCTGGCAGATTGGCAACCATACACACTACTACAAGAAACCATGCAAACCATGCAATAATATGACTGCCACTGACTCCCAACACTTAACCTATCATGAGGAGAGTCATTGGATTGAAAAAAAACAAGTAAACATGACAACAACACTTGTCAATTCCTGTTTGTAGGCCTATCTCCACCCAATCCCGTTATAACTGACACCAACACTGACCTACACCTCTTCTGTGGTACAAAGAGGTCAGCGCTAAACTAGAGAGGGGCACGTCCAAACAGTATAGAGATGGAACGAAACGTTTTTATGATTACATAAATAAAATAATAGCGAGGCAAAGTGCTAGGCTGTTTTACCAGAGCGTGTGTGTTTGCCTGCTTTTGCACATTGCTTGAGCTTGAGACAGCTCTGAACTGAATGAAAGCTAATGGCTAGACTGGAGCTGTTCTGAGGAATACCTGTGAGTAAGCGAGCATTGTCTTAGTAGGGCCTACATTTGTATGAAGTACATTGTCAAAGTACATTGCACTAAGTACATTTAAAGTGTGTGATTAAAAAACTGGCAAGACCATTGATGACCTTGTGAGTGTAAACCCAGCAAAAAACAGACTATGCTCTTTATTTCACAATATGCTCAATTACAATTTGTTGTTCTGCTGAAAAAACAGTAATATGATAATTCTTCCATCTTTGCTCGAGTCAAAAGCAACTGTTTCTTTCTGTAGTTCAACTTCCCATTACCAGAACACCAATACCGGACGATTTGTCTTTTTATTTATATACACTGCTCAAAAAAATAAAGGGAACACTAAAATAACACATCCTATATCTGAATGAATGTAATAGTCTTATTAAATACTTTTTTCTTTACATAGTTGAATGTGATGACAACAAAATCACACAAAATTTATCAATGGAAATCAAATTTATCAACCCATGGAGGTCTGGATTTGGAGTCACACTCAAAATTAAAGTGGAAAACCACACTACAGGCTAATCCAACTTTGATGTAATGTCCTTAAAACAAGTCAAAATGAGGCTCAGTAGTGTGTGTGGCCTCCACGTGCCTGTATGACCTCCCTACAATGCCTGGCATGCTCCTGATGAGGTGGGGATGGTCTCCTGAGGGATCTCCTCCCAGACCTGGACTAAAGCATCCGCCAACTACTGGACAGTCTGTGGTGCAACGTGGCGTTGGTGGATGGAGCGAGACATGATGTCCCAGATGTGCTCAATTGGATTCAGGTCTGGGGAACGGGCGGGCAAGTCTACATCAATGCCTTCCTCTTGCAGGAACTGCTGACACACTCCAGCCACATGAGGTCAAGCATTGTCTTGCATTAGAGAGGAACCCAGGGCCAACCGCACCAGCATATGGTCTCACAAGGGGTCTGAGGATCTCATCTCGGTACCTAATGGCAATCAGGCTACCTCTGGCGAGCACATGGAGGGCTGTGCGGCCCCCCAAAAATGCCACCCCACACCATGACTGACCCACCGCCAAACCGGTCATGCTGGGATGTGGCAGGCAGCAGAACGTCTCTCAACGGCGTCTCCAGACTCTGTCACGTCTGTCACGTGCTCAGTGTGAACCTGTTTTCATCTGTGAAGAGCACAGGGCACCAGTGGCGAATTTGCCAATCTTGGTGTTCTCTGGCAAATGCCAAACGTCCTGCACGGTGTTGGGCTGTAAGCACAACCCCCACCTGTGGACGTCGGGCCCTCATACCACCTCATGGAGTCTGTTTCTGACCGTTTGAGCAGACACATGCCACATGTGTGGCCTGCTGGAAGTCATTTTGCAGGGCTCTGGCAGTGCTCCTCCTGATCCTCCTTGCACAAAGGCGGAGGTAGCGGTCCTGCTGCTGGGTTGTTGCCCTCCTACGGCCTCCTCCACGTCTCCTGATGTACTGGCCTGTCTCCTGGTAGCGCCTCCATGCTCTGGACACTACGCTGACAGAACACGCAAACCTTCTTGCCACAGCTCGCATTGATGTGCCATCCTGGATGAGCTGCACTACCTGAGCCACTTGTGTGGGTTGTAGACTCCGTCTCATGCTACCACTAGAGTGAAAGCCCCGCCAGCATTCAAAAGTGACCAAAACATCAGCCAGGAGCATAGGAACTGAGAAGTGGTCTGTGGTCACCACCTGCAGAACCACTCCTTTATTAGGGTGTCTTGCTAATTGCCTATAATTTCCACCTGTTGTCTATTCCATTTGCACACAGCATGTGAAATTTATTGTCAATCAGTGTTGCGTCCTAAGTGGACAGTTTGATTCACAGAAGTGTGATTGACTTGGAGTTACATTGTGTTGTTTAAGTGTTCCCTTATTTTTTAGAGCAGGTGTGTGTATAATATATATAATTAATATAATATATATATATATATATATATATATATATATCATTCACACTCTAGAGATGAATTGAAAGCATTCATGTTTCATACACGGAACATTGGAAAAATACTTTTCAACACTGACTTCCATTTCAATGCGAGACCTTTATTATTTATTTAATTTAAATGTTTGGAATAAAGGAACATTCTTTTTAGGTAGCGATGTCTGATTTGCTCTGTAACATTCAAGCCTCTGTTACAAAGTGCTTACTATTTCTTGTCTATGCAAACAACTATGGGTGGGCACCCATAGTTTAAACTGACCGCCCAAATAATTCTTATCATTTTAAAACACATGAAGAATATTGAGAATCAATGCTTGGCTTGTGATCCATGAACTGCTTTGAAATTGCGAAATACATTATTGACATGCTATTCCTTAGGATCATTAACGTGTGAATAAAGGAAAATAATGATCAAAATCTTCATTTTTGAAAATCATTTTCTGTCTTTGACATCACCTCTCCACCTACATGTAGGCAAATGACCCCAATCACACCAAACAAGTCTCTTATTGTGAGCTATTGTAGATCCATTCTCCATCCACTCATCGTCCACTCTCCACTCTCCAATTCATGGCTTAATTGTCAAATTGATGTTGGTCAGCAATATTACTTTACGTTTGTTCAACGAAGGTTAAACAGGTTCAACTATGTTTGTCTAAATTACCCTTGACCATTTTAGTGCTATGTCGATTACGAATATGACGTTAAATTGAAATAACATTTACAATGCTTAGAATCTCCATTGAAATAGCTTTATAGCCCAGGACAGGAAACAGTCATTTAGCAGACACTCTTATCCAGAGCGAATTTCAGGAGCAACATCTTTTWAAATCGTTTTCTGTCTTTGATTTCACCTCTCCATCTACACATAGGCAAAGGTCCCCATTCAGACAAGACAAGTCTCTTATTGTCAGCTGTTGTTGATCCACTCGCCATCCACTCTTCATGGCCTGATAAAACAATTGAGGCTCAAGCTCGGACAGGAATTACAGTGAAATGCTAAAGCATTGAGGTGTTGGCATGTCCCTCGATCTGGCCCTATGTGACTGTTAGTGCTGTTGAAGGTTTCTGCTGGTTGATTTATTAGGTAAAGTTAACAGTACAGTGAGGCTCCAGACTCCAGAACGACAGGCGTCCTGCCCTGGTAGACAGGCTGCCGGCCCGGCAGACCTGGGTTCAAATACTAGTTGAAATCTTTGAGTGTTTGCGGTTGCCTGCTTGCAGTGCCAGATGGGCGGGGTTTACCGTTTTGACACTATTCTATTGGTTCCATTGTGCCAGGAAAGCTCAATCAAGCATCGATAAAGTATTTGAAAGTATTTCAAATAGTATTTGAACCCAGGGCTGCTGCTCCGGTGAAGGGCTGCTGTGCCAGGCCAATGAGCTCAGTGTCCAGACATCCAGGATGGAGAAAGGATGGAGAAAGGGAAACGGACAGAGCCAAAGGGCATGCCAGTGCCACCTGCACATCACAGCACAGGAGTCTTTTGAGAAAAGTCTCTGGCTCTTTGGTTCTTTGGCTTTTCCAGGCATCGCCGGGGCTGGGYGGTTGGTTGGGTAACGGTGTTCTTTCAACCATGCAAGGCGGGCTGGTGGGCAGCACAGGGAAACTGAGCAGAAGCAGATCTGCTTGCCCTGCCGGACTGAGGTTCCTGGGCCAAGTTAAGCACGGAAATATTTATTTCCTGTTCATTCAAGTCTGGCAGTCACCTGTAAAGTTACCCTCTCTCTGTTCATCCTGATCCTGAGTTACCGGCCAGGCAGGTGGCCACTCGGTTTAACCGTGTCAGTCAGCCAAAGAACTAGGCTACGTATGGTCAACTGGGTTCGTGACTAGGTTAAACCATGTAGGTCAGCAGTATTACTTTACGTTTGTTCAATGAAGGTTTAACAGGTTCAACTATATTTGTCTGAATGACCCTTGACCATTTTAATGCTATGTTGCTTACAAATATCACGTTTCATTTCAATAAAATGTACAATGCTCAGAGWCTCCATTGAAATAGCTTCATAGCCCAGGACTAGGCATAATACACTACATGACCAAAAGTATACGGACACCTGCTCGTCGAATAGCTCATTCCAATATCATGGGCATTAATATGGAGTTGGTCCCACCTTTGCTGTGTTCCAGTAGATGTTGGAACACTGGTAGTTGCAACCGAGGACAGACGATTTTTACATGCTACGCACTTCAGCGKTCCCATTCTGTGGCCTACCACTTTGTGGCTGAGCCGTTGTTGCTTCTAGACGTTTCCACTTCACAATAACAGCACTTACAGTTGACCAGGGCAACTCTAGCTGGACAGAAATTTGACGAACTGACTTGTTGGAAAGGTGGCATCCTATGAAGGTGCCATGTTGAAAGTCACTGAGCTCTTCAGTAAGGCCATTCTACTACCAATGTTTGTCTATGGAGATTGCATGGCTGGGTGCTCRATTTTATACACCTGTCAGCAACGGGTGTGGCTGAAATAGCCRAGTCCACTGATTTGAAGGGGTGGCCACATACTTTTGTATACAGTGCGTTCGAAAAGTACTTTAAAATAAATAACTGAAATACCTTGTTTACATAATTATTCAGACCCTTTGCTATGAGACTTGAAACTCTGCTCGGGTGCATCCTGTTTCCATTGATAATTTTTTGTTAACCAGGCAAGTCAGTTAGTTAACCAGGCAAGTCAGTTATTTTACAATGACGGACTACCCCGACAAAACCCTCCCCTAACCCAGACAACGCTGGGCCAATTGTGCGCYGCCCTATGGGACTCCCAATCACAGCCGGTTGTGATACAGMCTGGGATYGAAACAGGGTATGTGGTGACGCTTCTAGCACTGAGATGCAAWGCCTTACACCGCTGTGCCACACGGGAGTCCCAAGTTGTTTCTACAACTTGATTGGAGKYYACCTGTGGTAAATGCAATTGATTGGACATGATTTGGAAAGGCACACACCTGTCTATATAAGGTCCCACCGTTGACAGTGCATGTCAGAGCAAAAATCAAGCCATGAGGTCGAAGGAAGTGTCCTTAGAGCTCCAGGACAGGATTGTGTCGAGACACAGATTTGGGGTAGTCGCTCAATTTGTAAGTCGCTCTGGATAAGAGCGTCTGCTAAATGACTTAAATGTAAATGTAAATGGGTAGGGTACCAAAAAAATCTGTAGCATTGAAGGTCCCCAAATGGAAGAAGTTTGGAACCACATAGAATCTTCCCAGAACTGGCCAACCGGCCAAATTGAGCAATCGGGGGAGAAGTGCCTTGGTCAGGGAGGTGACAGAGCTCCAGAGTTCCTCTGTGCAGATGGGAGAACCTTCCAGAAGGACAACCATCTCTGCAGCACTCCACCAATCAGACCTTTATGGTAGAGTGGCCAGATGGAAGCCACTCCTCAGTAAAATGCACATGACGGCCAGCTTGGAGTTTGCCAAAAGGCACCTAAAGCACTCAGACCATGAGAAACAAGATTCTTGGGTCTGATGAAACCAAGATGCTGTGGAGATGTTTTTCAGTGGCAGGGATTGGGAGACTTGTCAGGAACGAGGGAAAGTTGAACGGATCAAAGTACAGAGATCCTTGATGAAAACCTGTTCCAGAGAGCTCAGGACCTCAGACTGGGGCGAAGGTTCACCTTCCAACAGGACAACGAACCTAAGCACACAGCCAAGACAACRCAGCAGTGGCTTTGGGATACAGCCAGAGCCCGGACTTGAACCCATCGAACATCTCTGGAGAGACCTTAAAATAGCAGTGAAGCGACRCTCCCCATCTAACCTGACAGARCTTGAGAGGATCTGCAGAGAAGAATGGGAGGAACTCCACAAATACAGGTGTGCCAAGCTTGTAGCATCATACCCAAGAAGACTCGAGGCTGTACTCGCTGCTAAAGGTGATTCAACAAAGTACTGAGTAAAGGGTCTGAATACATATGTAAATGTGGTATTTCAGTTTTTTATTTGTTATACATTTGCAAAAAATTCTAAAAAACTGTTTTTGCTTTATCATTATGGGGTATGTTGTGTAGATTGATGAGGGAAAAAAAGATTTAATCCGTTTTAGAATAAGGCTGTAACGTAACAAAATGTGGAAAAAGTCAAGGGGTCTGAGCGCCTACTTTCCAAATGCACTGTATATAGTATATGTGTCCAGGAACAGTTACATTTTAGCAGACACTCTTATCCAGAGCGATTTATAGGAGCAAGTGCCTTTCTCAAGGGCACATCAACAGATTTTTCACCTAGTTTGCTCGGGGATTMGAACCAGCTACCATTTCTGTTCCTGGCCTTTTGCTCTTAACCGCTAGGCTACATGTCACCCTCGACAATAGGGCCCATAGAATTTCATCGMGAGCTCTTTAGCTATGGATACTATATCAGCTGTTGCCTAAACAAGGAATCGTTCACTTTGCAGGGTGGTTTTGTTGGCCGGTGAAAACCTTCCCTTAACTGTGCTGCAGGTGTAGAGTTGCTGAGGGACGCTGGGAGGGTGAACGCCCTAAGGTTGTCTCAGAGAGCCAGGTCTGTGCTGGGGGACACAGGATGGATTTCTGCTTGGGCAGGGCTGCTGGGCTGGTGATTGTGTTTGGCGTGCAGCATAGTAGCTCTCCTGGCATGGGCTCTGCTTAGCTATGCACATARGGCCCATGATCTCTTAAATTACAGCAAGTAGGATAAAAGATCTACGGGGTTGAAAGTTCTAACTCCWGTACTAACATCTACTGGGATGTTGGTTGTGATTCAGAGGTAGTTTCAGGGCTCATATTCAAAAAGTGTCTCTGAGTGGTGTGCTGATCTAGGATCAGATCCCCTCTGTCCATGATATCTTATTGATTTATGATCTTAAAGGCAAAACTGATCCAATGTCAGCACTTTGAGACTTGTGAATATGTCCCTAGATCTTGAATATGTACASTATTAAGGTTGTGTTGACCTTAGTATTAATTAGATATGACTCTATTWCATATTGGGTACATGTTGGGTCAACATTAAGTTTTCCTCTAAATTACCTAAAATGCCATGAGTCGTCAGCGGCCTCGACAGGGATTTTMAAAACATATTTGTCATTCATTTTGAAGCGTGACTGTTCACCTAACATTTGTCTGAACTGAAGCAGCCCAGGCAGTACGCACGGACATGGCTGTGCTTTCTGTGTTCGACAGCCAAACAAAACGGAAAAAAACTCCAATAATAATAATGCAAATATATGGAGTACTTAGTTGTTATGGCACCAGTACGTGGAGAGCCAAATGGGCATCAACAGAGGGGCCAAGAGAGGGAGTCTCAGTTTCTCCTGCAGAGAGAAATGTCCACAACTAAGTGTTTTTGTCAACAGACAAAAATATACTGTGTGAGCAGACTGAGCTGCAGCACTACTGGATGGATGGACGGCTGGCTGACTGTTCATAGGCCAGGACACACAAATCTCCTCTTCAGCTCCTGTGAAACACAGAGCGCCTAGCACCCGCATCCTACCCTCCTTACATCCCTCCACCTCTACCTCCATTTGTCCCTCCCTCTGGAACAGGAAACGACAGAGGGGCTGATCTGAATTAGTTTGGCAGTTATGAATAACATCCTCAGTGGATTAAGGAGATTGTTGTTGTAGGTTTGTGCAGGGGGCAGTGAAACTGTCCCACCAACCAACCACCCAATGGTTCTGATTCAGTTATTGTATAATGGCACACACACACACACACACACACTTTGACTGTGTATCCAGCGTCACGGAGCTGTTGGAACTTTTTGAACCCACCCAGGCAGGATTAAGATCACACAAGGGGCCTATTTAATCAAACCCGGGAACTGGGAGCTTTCGGATGCTGAAAAACGTGTTTGAAGTAAGGTTAGTAGATTACCTGTTGGTTACACACATAATTAATTAACATTGTCTAAAGAATGTGGACTCACACAATGTAATTTTGTTCACCTGTAAACTCAATTCCTCATGCAATCTACCTGGCTGTCTCCATGCATTGAACATATGAAACTGCTTTCATCATCAAGTTTAAAACCATTGAAATCTCACATCTTCAATCAATTTCACCAGTATTTATTTAGTTGTGTCAGTGGAATTTGATCAGACACATTCACTGGTTGGTAAAAGGTTGACTTTTCCTACACTCCTCCCGCGGCRGCAGTTGGCTCGATTGGGATTCAGAAATGTTTCAAATCCAAGATAAACTGGGAGTCTTGTGTTAAATGTTTTTCCAAATGATAAAAAAATCAATTTTTAGAGGAACTTTTGGATCTTTGAGTTGGGATTTCAGACCTCTGTGACCTCTACCAAGTCCCCACCCATCACGCTGTTTCATTCTTGATTATAGAGTGTGTTACATTCTTGACTTTCTGAGTATGTGAATCTTATCTGGGCTATCTATAAAAGACTACACAAGTCATATTATAAGGCTTATAATAATGTTATGCCTCTCTTTGACTGACTCCAAATGGCTTTTAGCCAGGACCATTATAAGACGATAACAACAGGTTATAAGGGGGTCATAAAATCCCATGACAAGTCTTATGTATATACATAATGCATTATATCTACAGGCTTTAAGTGGAATGTTACCAAACTGTCTCTACACAAAAAATATTTAGGCCACGGAGAGCCTAAACATCTCTTGTAGTTTGGTGCCAAACAAGTTCATTGACAAGGCTAAAAGATGACAATCAAATGCTCTGCAGGCTCAGATGAAGGTCTTTGTGTCTGAAAGCTGCCTGGAACATTATAATATTACATTTGTTTTGATCTAAGTGTGCAGAGACTCTTCTACAATTTAGTCGGGTTATAACATGTCTACTGAATTCTGTATCTCAGTTGGTAGGACATGGATAGTGGGTTCGATTCTTGGGACCACCCGTACGTAAAATGTATGCATGCATGACTGTAAGTTGCTTTGGCTAAAAGCATCTGTCTAATGTCATATACACTGCTCAAAAAAATAAAGGGAACACTTAAACAACACAATGTAACTCCAAGTCAATCACACTTCTATGAAATCAAACTGTCCACTTAGGAAGCAACTCTGATTGACAATAAATTTCACATGCTGTTGTGCAAATGGAATAGACAAAAGGTGGAAATTATAGGCAATTAGCAAGACACCCCCAAAAAAGGAGTGATTCTGCAGGTGGTGACCACAGACAACTTCTCAGTTCCTATGCTTCCTGGCTGATGTTTTGGTCACTTTTGAATGCTGGCGGTGCTCTCACTCTAGTGGTAGCACGAGACGGAGTCTACAACCCACACAAGTGGCTCAGGTAGTGCAGTTCATCCAGGATGGCACATCAATGCGAGCTGTGGCAAAAAGGTTTGCTGTGTCTGTCAGCGTAGTGTCCAGAGCATGGAGGCGCTACCAGGAGACAGGCCAGTACATCAGGAGACGTGGAGGAGGCCGTAGGAGGGCAACAACCCAGCGGCAGGACCGCTACCTCCGCCTTTGTGCAAGAAGGTGCACTGCCAGAGYCCTGCAAAATGACCTCCAGCAGGCCACAAATGTGCATGTGTCTGCTCAAACGGTCAGAAACAGACTCCATGAGGGTGGTATGAGGRCCCGACGTCCACAGGTGGGGGTTGTGCTTACAGCCCAGCACCGTGCAGGACGTTTGGCATTTGCCAGAGAACACCAATATTGGCAAATTCGCCACTGGCGCCCTGTGCTCTTCACAAATGAAAGCAGGTTAACACCTGTCTCTTATACACATCTAGATGTGTATAAGAGACAGGGTGGGGGTTGTGCTTACAGCCCAGCACCGTGCAGGACGTTTGGCATTTGCCAGAGAACACCAATATTGGCAAATTCGCCACTGGCGCCCTGTGCTCTTCACAAATGAAAGCAGGTTCACACTGAGCACATGAGCACATGTGACAGACGTGACAGAGTCTGGAGACGCCGTGGAGAACGTTCTGCTGCCTGCAACATCCTCCAGCATGACCGGTTTGGCGGTGGGTCAGTCATGGTGTGGGGTGGCATTTCTTTGTGGGGCCGCACAGCCCTCCATGTGCTCGCCAGAGGTAGCCTGACTGCCATTAGGTACCGAGATGAGATCCTCAGACCCCTTGTGAGACCATATGCTGACACATGCACATTTGTGGCCTGCTGGAGGTCATTTTGCAGGGCTCTGGCAGTGCACCTTCTTGCACAAAGGCGGAGGTAGCGGTCCTGCTGCTGGGTTGTTGCCCTCCTACRGCCTCCTCCACGTCTCCTGATGTACTGGCCTGTCTCCTGGTAGCGCCTCCATGCTCTGGACACTACGCTGACAGACACAGCAAACCTTTTTGCCACAGCTCGCATTGATGTGCCATCCTGGATGAACTGCACTACCTGAGCCACTTGTGTGGGTTGTAGACTCCGTCTCATGCTACCACTAGAGTGAGAGCACCGCCAGCATTCAAAAGTGACCAAAACATCAGCCAGGAAGCATAGGAACTGAGAAGTTGTCTGTGGTCACCACCTGCAGAATCACTCCTTTTTTGGCGGTGTCTTGCTAATTGCCTATAATTTCCACCTTTTGTCTATTCCATTTGCACAACAGCATGTGAAATTTATTGTCAATCAGTGTTGCTTCCTAAGTGGACAGTTTGATTTCATAGAAGTGTGATTGACTTGGAGTTACATTGTGTTGTTTAAGTGTTCCCTTTATTTTTTTGAGCAGTGTATTTAAGTGATAAGGCCCGAGAAGCAAGTGTTTTGAGGATATATTGGCACGGGTGTTGTTAGACCCAAGACAAAGTCAAGGAAACCATGCCAATGTATCCTCCTAACACCGGCTTCAAGGGCATTATCACTTTTATACAACTGGTTACCAAGAGTATTAAAATAATGATTTACATACAGTATTTTCATTAACTTAATTTGTATCAATTTATTCACAGTATTTCATCCTTCCACAAGATATAGTCCCAACACAAATCTAGGGTTACTATCCAAGCCGGCTGGTCGTTCATTCTATCAGTTCGGTCGCCAGAGACACGACCCCGTCGTTAAGTCTTTTTGTTCTGTATCTATGGACACGACCCAGTCGTTCGTTCTAAATGTTCTATTGCMATACTGRCTGGCAACGTTCTTATCCCTTGCTTGCTAGCAAGCCAACTACGGCTAACTTACAGTAACGTCAAACAGTGCAGCCAGAATAACAACAAAGTAGCTGCATTTGCATTTGTTGAAGCTGTTTTCTAGAGACATTTATTTGGATGCATCCATAACAATGAGCTAATGATGCACGATTTCACCTGGCATAGAAAATGTGCTCTCTCGTCTGGACACTGTTATTCAGAGGAGTTGGCCAACAACACAGCTACAGTAACACAATCACTTCAAACTGAAGCTGGAAAGACCGCAAACTAGCTGCACTTCATTTGGTTTTTACCTGTTTTTTGTTATTGACATTTATTTGTATAAATCCATAGAAATTATGCTCATTCATGATTTAGACTGGCTGAGAAAAGCTGCCTGCCTGTCTGTCCTCCCAACTCCCGACCCCTACACGTTCATTGAATTTCAATACTGAAACAATGTTGCAAATGTCAGAGAGACAGACAGCAAGGTTTATACAAATCTCCGCTATTGAAAACCAATTGCTAGTCTAAAAGAAATGGGAGATAATGTCTAGATGCTTTTTACACTGGAGATCAAGTTGATAAATTGTCTGGCTGGGYTGATGAAACAGTGGATTGCGCAGTGAGATGGAAGAGAATAAATAGGGATTTCAACRTCATAGCTTTAGCCGGTGGTAAYTTGTGGAATAGAYACCGGCTGGAATGCGGTTTTAACCAATCARCATCCAGGATTAGACTCACCTGTTGTATAATATATTATATATTACAGTGTATATATTATTGACTCTATTTAGAGGCCTAGTTCTGTAAGTTTCCAAAAGTTAACACCATTGCAAAATCTTTATCTAGCCATGAGAGGTTATAAACATTGATCCAAAAATATATATATTATTAGCTATTCACACAGTTTCTGCATAGTACTGTAGGCCTAGTATTTCATTTTTTACATTAACTCATTTTGAAACATGTGATCGTTGATAATTGCAGTCTCCGCTTTGATCATCTTTCAGAGGGCACGACTGTTATGCTTGAGGCACTTACTATGATTCTTGGCCCGCCACATATTTTCTGTGTAAATGACATACAAAGAAAGCTTAAGAGGTGTTTCTCAAGGGCTCAAAAAAATGTACGCTTACACTCCATTGGCAAGTCGGCTATGGAAAACCTGAACTATAAACTTCAAGCACTGTATTCTGTGTGGTTTGAGGCTGAGGGCTGAGGGCTGAGGTGGGCAGGGGATCCATTGCTTGGTTTCTACTGCAGCGGCATCCCAGAAAGGCAAGGTTGCATCCCAGAAAGGCAAGGATGCATCMCAAATGGCACCCTATTTTCTGTATAGTGTGCACTACTTTTGACCATAGCCCATTTGGGACACAGACCAGGTCTAGTTGAAGGTCAGGTAGTAGGAGGCAACAATCTGGCACCTCAAACCACTATCACTGTGGCAACATATAGGGCCCTCACCACCACAGAGTTTAAAAGCCTGTCATGCCCCAAGGACCAGCCAGACAGTGGTCAGAAACATATTTTTATGACCCCCCTCCTCGCTCTCTCTCTCTAAAGAAATGGCTGCATACATTCTGCCTGGAAATGCAGCAGCCAGCAGGTCAAATTGGTCATGGACATTTCCGTGCGAGATAATGTCTGAAAGAACAGCTTGTACATAATGTTAATAATATCCAATGTACGCCCGTGTCAAACAATGTTTGAAATGTTTAATGTAACACTGTTTATAGTAACAGCTTTCCTTTGTCGCTTATGGTCTGTGAAATGTGAAGTGCGCTCCACGAATACGTGGATAACACTGCCATCTTCAGATGGGGGTGCAGTTTCATCAATGTTATGAMATTGAAAATGTACATTGGAAATGTAATTAGAAAGAACTTTTAACTATGCCAATATCCATCTGGGCAGAAATCTTGAAATTCCGGGCAGAATTCAACATATTTTGACTGTCGATTACGCCTACGGATGTTGCAAGCTCCACAGGGCTCTTTCTTTGTGGCGGGGTGCGTTTGTTTTTTTCAAGACTGACCAATCACCATCTAGTTTCTTGAGGTCTAACGTCCAATACCTCTCCTCTTTGTTGCCTGACATACGATCGCGGACTATGCCGCGGACAGACAGCAAAAAAAGGGTCCGGGTTTTAGCTAATACCGTTCTTTAAATGGTTTGAATCTGTATTTACTTGTTCAGTTTCAATATACCATCACAGTGCAGCTGTATTTTAACAAAACAATCTCAGCCGGGACACGCGATGGAGAGTGAATATTTCTAAGATAAAAAAATAAGTACGTAAAGTTGAACCGGATAGCTAGCTCATGATAGCTGAATAATCGTTGCTGGGCACCAGTCTTTTTGTTTACCGACACTTCCAACTCTGCACGTTCCCTTCTTGTTAAGACCGAGCTTGCTAACTGCTCAATGTAAGCATTACCTAGCTAAATTACACCCGCCTATTGTTTTCAGCTACGAGAAAGGAAACGGGCATGGGCGAATTTCTCGAAAATCCGTCAGTTCTCACGAAGGATAAACTCAAAAGTGAGCTCACGGCCAACAATGTGCCGCTTCCCATCTCTGAGCAGAAGAAACATGTATATGTTCAATTGTACTTGAAGAACTTGACCGTTCTGAACCAGAAAAGTCCACTTACAGACATGTTCTCCAGTGATGAAGAACTACCTACCTCTATAGTCTCCAACAAGAGTCTTTCTGGAAGAGTAAGTTATGAATATGTTATTATTGGTCATTACAGTGCTATGAATTGATTTTGTAATGCATGAAATTACTAGGTACCTGTGTTAAATGATTGTTGCCTTTCCATTAGCCCATTAATCTGACCGAGAGCAACCTTTCCATATAACGTTAATATTATTCATTTAAATATCCCCTTCCTGTTTCTTTCCCTCTTAAAACGTCTTAAGGATCTGACCCTTTTTTTCAATTTTCGCCTAAAATGACATACCCAAATCTAACTGCCTGTAGCTCAGGACCTGAAGCAAGGATATGCATATTTTTGATACCATTAGAAAGGAAACACTTTGAGGTTTGTGGAAATGTGAAATTAATGTAGGAGAATATAACACATTAGATCATATTTGAAATGCAAGAGAAAGGCCATAATGTATTATTCCAGCCCAGGCGCAATTTAGATTTTGGGCACTAGATGGCAGCAGTGTATGTGCAAAGTTTTAGACTGATCCAATGAACCATTGTATATMTGTTCARAATGTTGTATCAAGACTGCCCAAATGTGCCTAATTGGTTTATTAATATATTTTCAAGTTCATAATTGTGCACTCTCCTCAAACAATAGCACGGTATTATATCACTGTAATAGCTACTGTAAATTGGACACTGCAGTTAGATTAACAAGAATTTAAGCATTCTGCCCATWWCAGATATGTCTATGTCCTGGGATTTTCTTTGTTACTTACAACAAATGCTAATCACATTAGCCCACGTTAGCTCAACTGTCCCGCGGGGGGGGACACCGGTCCCATAGAGGCCTCTTAAACCATATTCACACGGGACCTGTATTACTAGAGAACGTTGGTTATTATGTAATTATTACTCCAGAATGTCTTTTATTCCAGAGGACCTTTCGGACAGGATTAKTTTTTTCCCAAACTGTCCCCTGGAATTCTTAATTTTAACAAAATATATAAATTCACAGTTATGATGGAAGCCTACAGGGATTTATTCTAGGCATGAAGATATTTCAACATGTACGGCTGATAGTRCCACACTGATAAGTCGAGCTTGGTTTCTAAAACATACCAAACCATCTTTGGTATAGTGTCATAATAATCGATCCGCAGTACGTCCTAAATGCCTCCCAGCCTTTGGATGTGAGCTAAACAATGCATTTGAGATGCGTTTTTAAGGCCATGGATGAGAAAGTTAACTTATCATTTCCAAATGTTTAGATCGGTTGTGCTGCTGCTTTGCGATGTATTAACAGCAAGGGCTGTTAATTTGGCAATATTCAATTCATACACACGAAACGTAAACAAAAGCATTCACTGTGAAAGTTGATACATGTAGTCCATTCATATATAGCCTATAGGCAGCACTTCTTTCGATTTATCGAAGCAGTTGTTTTCTTGCTCAAACTGCGAGTAACACCTGTCAAACACAGACATTTCTCCCATAAAATAGGGATGGCGATTCGCACGGGACTAGTATTTTCAGAGGACCTTGGACTTTGCCAAAAAACACTAGGTTATTCTGGCTGGAATTATTACTCTCCTGCCATGTACAAATGACTGAGAGGGCCGATTCGGGCGGGACTAAAATTACAGATGTGGTGTTTTGTGCTCGTGCACATAATTACATTACCTGACCCCCCCAGTAAAACGAATCCCGTCTGAATAGGGCTTTACTCATTGGTGCTCTAATGTCTGTGTTCTTTCTAGATAATCTTAGTTGAAACAGAGGTAGGCTAGTAGAAAGAGGAGGAAGGGAAGCGCTACTAAGGTACACTATAGTATATTTTGGTAGATAGAAGGTGCTCTTTGGTAAAAGGCGTCAGGGAGTACAGAAAAAGGAGAGTAGTCTCTTGTTGGAGACTTTTTCTGTACTCCCTGACGAAGGCCATGCAGCCGAAACGCGTCGGTTTTTAAACAACTTTGTTTCTATTGAACATGCCATACTAATAAAGGCATTTTAATTAATTATATGAAGAGTGCCTTGGTCCTCCTTTCTTTTTGAGGTAGGCTAGTCTTCGGTCTCTAGATAAGCTTTTTACCCAGGTCTATGAATTGACACCCATAATCCATCCATCCACAGAAATCCACCAGGAAGACTGACAAGCCTCGGTCAGAAGAAGTGGAAGTGACAGACCTTACAGATGCAGGCTTAAACGATGAGCTGTTGAAGCATGGCGTCAATGTTGGACCCATAGTTAGTGAGTCTTCCTTATGTTTTACTCAGGGTGTGTCTTAAAATGGCTTCCTCTCCTTTCCTCGCTCCGCTACTTCATCTGCATTGATCTGAGAAGATACGCTTTCACCTCTTCAGTTCTTGTACATCTGTGCAGATGATGGAAATGAGACCAGGAGAGGAAGCCACTTTAGACTATTGAGAGGCACCAACAGACTCAAACAGTCAGTGAGAGATCCTTGACTAAATGTACCCCCTTCACTTCTAACTTGTTTCCCCTTGTCTTCAGGCTGCACTCGCATTCTTTATGAGAAGAAGCTTCAGAAGCTACTGGATAGACCTGCCGCTGAGGCTACCCCTAGCCTATCTGAGACTGCCACAGTTACCGCTGCAGCAGTCAAGGCAGACTGCAACCGGAACGGCAACACACTCTCTGACCAGTACAGTGACAAGGACGAAGGTGAGATGAGATATTAGTTACAACTGCACAAGAACATGCACCATTAATTAAGCAGCACACTTATTCGGCGCATGTGACTAATAGATTTTGATTTGATTTGATTCAGGGTTGGTTTCAATTTCAGGAAGTAGGCCTAAACTGAAAAGCAATGAGGAAATTGGAATTTCAGATTTGAAATGGAATGGATCCTTTTTACTTTGATATTTGACTGTCAGTTTAGATGCCTTGATTCTCGCTGACTTGTGTTCGCTTTGCCTCCGTCAGATGAGATTACGGCTGCTCCTGAACCAGAGCCAGCTCCTGTTGTGGAGAAGCCTGTGATGAGCAGAGGGAAGACTCCTGTCACCATCAGGACCAGCAGCAGACGGAGCAACAAGGTAAGCCTTTAAGTTCAAGTTTATTTAAATAAATACAATGCAAAATCACACTCACCAGAGCCCTCCCGTTAAAACAGCGTTCGTCTTCAACAGCAAGACAGTTCAGCACATATGTAAGTAATCTTATCTTGCACCTATAAACCTCAACCTCTCAATTATCTGTTGTCACTGTCAATGTTCACAGGTGGTGGATGAGAGTCTAGCAACTGGTGACCAGACCCCTAAGAAGACGGGGAAGAATGTTGAGGAGATTCTCGCTAATGAGATCCTTTCACCCATAGGCATCAGGTAAGACCTTTTTAGGCCCTATCACTAGTATGTGGAAGCTTTCAC
Source organism: Salvelinus sp. IW2-2015 (assembly GCF_002910315.2). Lineage (NCBI taxonomy): Eukaryota > Metazoa > Chordata > Actinopteri > Salmoniformes > Salmonidae > Salvelinus > Salvelinus sp. IW2-2015. The sequence continues at coordinate 46,931,538 of NC_036866.1, forward strand.
TTTTGGTAAAACTAAGACAGATCCCATCTCCTGATCTTTTTTTTTATGTGTATGGCTCCAAGAACACAGCGGCACTTACCAGTAACATCTTTCCAGCAGTTGTTAAACATGACTTTGTCACATCATCCTCTAATCCTCCTCTCTCCCCAGCGCCACCTGCAGGAGATCGATCCGTGGTGCGGCTGGCCGACCGGTGAAACTCAGCAACTATTGGCTGAACGAGTCTCTCCTGGGGCGCTCCATCTACACAGAGTCTCACTCTGAGTGCAGCTCCCTGGGCTCAGAACCGGCCAGGCCAGGATTCCTCTCTGTCCTACTAAAGCTCATGGTGCTCATCACTGTAGCCGGTTCCATCTACTTCGTCATCCAGCACCTTGATGCAGATCAGGTCCAGTCCGTCAAGGGTTTGATAAACGACGCCAAGGGTCACCTGTGTAGCACGGTTGATAAGGTGGTAGATGCCGTGGTCGATAATGTGATTGTGCCGCTGGGCATCATGGCCAGCAGCAGCCAAATTGCAGGAGCTGAGGGTGGAGGCAAGTAAGCAATGCACCTACTCCACCCTGCTCTCTTTTATTATCATTTTTCCCACTATTTTACCAGGCTGTCCAATTGAGGTCAAAAGACCTGGCCATGCCCTGTTTTGCCATCGACCCCCCACCCCCCCTTCATCTGGTCACCAACCCAATCTTCATCTATTTATACATGGTTGCCTATCTTGGAGGGCTGACTGACATTTAATCTGGGCTGGTAGACTGTCTCACCCTGTCCCCTCCTTGTTCACTTCTCCTCGCCCCCGCTAAGGAGAGAAAGGAGGGGCATTCAACCTAACCAACACCAGCTTCCTGGAAAACAAACCAACACTGTCTTGTCATGACAGTCTGAATAGACTCGTTTTTATTAAGTTGTTTTTAATCATAGTGTGAAGTGCTTTTTGTGTATTCTTTGTGTGTATTTTTCATTTGTGTGTCGATAGAACTCCCATGTGATATGGTGAGGACAGGTCACATGCATGGTTGTAGTTTTTGAAGGACATGGTTGTAGTTTTTGGGGTGTCTGTTGTGCCAGGCACATTGTTAGAACATGCATAGTGCCCGGGTTTAGGTCAATTCCATTTAAATTCCAGTCAATTCAGAAAGTAAACAAAATTCAAATTCCAAACGTTCCACATAAAAAGCTTTGAAGAGAATGGGAATTGGAGTGTACTTCCTGAATTGAAATGGAATTGACCCCAAACCTGCTACTAATTACAGAAATATCTACAATTATTTACAAGTATTTCTGTTTGGATTTTGGATATACACTGTAGTATTAATAATAGAGATAGGTAGAATAATGATTTTAAACTATGATTTGAATGGTGCTMAGGTCTATTCTAATTTGCTCTAAGTTAATTGGATCACTGCTGCGMGGAGTCATAATACTGTCCAATAGTGTTAAATAAGGTTTTGTCACTGAATGAGGAGAAGCACTTTTTCATGCTATAAATTATGAGTTTGATTGCTAAAACTATTAGTTGTTTTTAAACTGCTCGTGTAGAGCCCTCAGTACATTGAARAGCTGTTGGGAAGATTAACTGCAGTAAGTAAGCCTGGTCCCAGATCTGTTTGTGCTATCTCGCCAACTCTCTTGGTCATTGTCAGGAGGAGTTGGCAAGACGGCCAAATCAGATTTGGGACCAGTCTAGCGGTAAGTGGTCTGGTAGTTGAATGGCTCGTCATAGTTCCAGAGTTGAAGTGTGATGACTACATCCCAGTTTGTGTTTAATCTTTAGTGCTTTGTTGCTCTGAAGATTCAAGATCCTTCAGTCCTATCTAAAGGGCATGSTCACCGTAGCAAAACGTTTTGAAACAGGAAAACACAAATGGGTATTCCTTATTGGACAAATATTCCCTGATTCTGTGTTTTTTCCTGTGTGGTGCCGAATGAACACGACCTAGGACCGGCTGTCTTTATATTTAGTGCATCCACACAGCCCTTCCTAATGGTTCCATACATACTACTACGGATCTTGGAAGAATTMTATTTTGGCAAAAGAAAGTTGAGCAAGTAAAATGGCTCATGATACTATTCTAATTTGAATGAGTCAAAAACTCAAATAGAGTTTGCCTCTTGTGCACTTCATCTTGATAGCAGAGGTAATACTAATGGGGACAATAATTGCCTGAGGAGACTACTAGTAAAAGTGTTAGCCACTTAACTTATGTTGACCATTTACTGACTTTTACTTGTCAAGAAGTTGACATGTTCGTCCACACTGTTTGGGGGGGAAAACGGTTATTTATTTATTTCTGTATTTTTCTAATGTGAATTGTGAGCTTTTTTATTMTTTTATTGTAGAGAAATAAAGTACCATAGGTGAAAGTAGGATGTCATATTTTTTTTAAAGTGCTATCCTAAATCTGAACCTCTTTGTTTACTTGTTACACAAGTGAATATATTAAAGATTCAATGTTTTTGACTTTGATCAGGCAGCTAGCTTCCCAAGCAAGGATGAAAGTATATGGTGGGGCTAAGATTTTTTATCTGTTTTTATTTCTAATAGATAATACCATTAAATAAATGCGGTAAGTCAATTCTCTCCCCATGGTTTTCTTTTATGAGGAGATTCCATACTCTTGGTCGTCTGAGAAAAGAAGACAGCTACTGTACTGATGATATCTGTTGATGACGATTATCAGAACCCTTCTCTCAACATGAAGACTTGTGTTGGCTCTCTGAAGTAATGCCTGGGATTTAGTTCAGCTGGTTAACAGTCTTGTGGTGCGCACTGTGCAGACACCCACAGTCGAACCCCGTTGGTCACATGCATAAGAACATCTCCGAATGCTCGTCTGAGAACAATTCAACAGAACCTGAAGACATGCAATGCATAGTGAGATRAGCATCCAACTGAAAGGTGAAAGAAGAGTATGCCAAAGGGATGTCACACTCGCTCTTAACTTCGACTTTGAACAAGCCAGCTAGTTACGCTGGCAACAACAGCCAGGCACTGATTACAATTTTCATAAGAAAGGTATGCTTACTTCGATGGGCGAGGGAGAGAACTTATAATATTCTTCACCATCTGGACGTCACAGTGACTAGCGTTATTATCTTTTTAATTTAGGTTTTGTACACCAGCTTCAAACAGCTAAAACAATATGGTTGGTTATGGAAAATATATTTCACAGCGGTTTAGATGGTGTATACTAGCTTATTTTGTTATATAAACTGCAATTAGTCAACCTATTAGCTAACTCGGCTACACATGCCTCTCTCTAATGTCAATATGCCTTGTCTTCTGCTGTTTCGGTTAGTTGTTGTTTTATCTCACTGTAGAGCCCCTAGTCCAGCTCAACATGCCTTAGATAGCTATTTTGTCACACACCCCACACATAGGGAAACCTCACCTGGCTTACTTAGCTCGTGGCTCCAGAGATGCAAGCTCTATCATCGTCACTCAATGCCTAGGTTTACCCCCACTGTACTTACACACCCTACCATACCCTTGTCTGTACATTATGCCCTGAATCTATTCTACCACTCCCAGAAATCTGCCCCCTTTATTCTCTGTTCCCAACGCACTAGACGACCAGTTCGTATAGCCTTTAGCCGTACCCTTATCCTATTCCTCCTCTGTTCCTCTGGTGATGTAGAGGTTAACCCAGGTCCTGTAGCCCCCAGCATCACACCTATTCCACAGGCACTCTCATTTGTTGACTTTTGTAACCGTAAAAGCCTTGGTTTCATGCATGTTAACATCAGAAGCCTCCTCCCTAAATTTGTTTTATTCACTGCTTTAGCACACTCCGCCAACCCGGATGTCCTAGCTGTGTCTGAATCCTGGTTTAGGAAGCCACCAAAAATTCAGAAATTTCCATCCCCAACTACAACATTTTCTGTCAAGATAGAACTGCCAAAGGGGGCTGAGTTGCAATCTACTGCAGAGATAGCCTGCAGAGTTCTGTCATGCTATACAGGTCTGTGCCCAAACAATTCAAGCTTCTACTTTTTAAAATCCACCTTTCCAGAAATAAGTCTCTCACTGTTGCCGCTTGTTATAGACCCCCTTTAGCCCCCAGCTGTGATTGTCCCCCATCTATCTTCAGAGTTCATATTGTTAGGTGACCTAAACTGGAATATGTTTAGCACCTCGGCCGTCCTACAATCGAAGCTAGATGCCCTTAATCTCACACAAATTATCAAGGAACCTACCAGGTACAATCCTAAATCTGTAAACATGGGTACCTGTCAGGTTTTGGCCAGGACTGTTCTGGTTTTTTGTCACAAGATGTCCCCATTGCACCTTTTTTGTACCTTTTGTACCTTTTTTGTACCTTTTTCCCTTGCTCTAATTATTGTTTGCACCTGTATGTCGTTCCCTTGTTAGTATTTAATCCCCGTGTGTTCCTCAGTTCCTTGCTCAGTGTTTGTATGTTAGCACCCAGCCCCAGCCCAAGCCTTGTTGTGAACATATATTTTTCTCTTGTTGGATTTTCCAGAGGTTCTCTGGTTTTGTTCTTTTGTATTTTGGATTAGTCTTTTGAGGTTTGTTTTTTCCCTTGCTGTTTTTACCACTTTGTGGATTTCTTTGTATTTTGGAAGATATCTATTTTTTATTAAACCACCATCTCTAGTACTGCTGTGTCTGCCTCATCTTCTGGGTTCTGCCGATTTAGTGACTGTTTCTCGCACCGGGTCCTGACAGGTACCCTCATAGATATCATCCTGACCAACTTGCCCTCTAAATACACCTCTGCTGTCTTCAACCACGATCTCTGCGATCATTGCCTGCGTCCGTAATGGGCCCGCGGTCAAACGACCACCCCTCATCACTGTCAAGCGCTCCCTAAAACACTTCAGTGAGCAGGCCTTTCTAATCGACATGGCCCGGGTATCCTGGAAGGATATTGACCTCATCCCGTCAGTATGGAATCAGGTTGTTGTTTAAAAGGGCTTTCCTCACCATCTTAAATAAGCATGCCCCTTTCAAAAAATGTAGAACTAAGAACAGATACAGCCCTTGGTTCACTCCAGACTTGACTGCCCTTGACCAGCACAAAAACATCCTGTGGCGTACTGCATTGGCATCGAATAGCCCCCGCGATATGCAACTTTTCAGGGAAGTCAGGAACCAATCTAAACAGTCTGTTAGGGAGCTAAGGCTAGCTTTTTCGAACAGAAATTTGCATCCTGTAGCACTAATTCCAAAAAGTTCTGGGACACTGTAAAGTCCATGGAGAATAAGAGCATCTCCTCCCAGCTGCCTACGTGACTGAGGCTAGGAAATACTTCCACCACCGATAAATCCACTATAATCGAGAATTTCAATTAGCATTTTTCTATGGCTGGTCATGCTTTCCACCTGGCTACCTGGGCAACAGCTCTGGACCCCCGAAGCAGCTTGCCCAAGCAACCCCCCCCCCCCCCCCCCTGCTTCTCCTTCACCCAAATCCAGATAGCTGATGTTCTGAAAAAGCTGCAAAATCTGGACTCCTACAAATCAGCTGGGCTAGACAATCTGGACCCTCTCTTTCTAAAATGATCCGCCGAAATTGTTGCAACCCCTATTACTAGCCTGTTCAACCTCTCGTATCGTCTGAGATCCCCAAAGATTGGAAAGTTGCTGCGGTCATCCCCCTCTTCAACGTGGGAGACACTAGACCCAAACTGTTACAGACCTATATCCATCCTGCCCTGCCTCTCTCAAGTCTTTGAAAGCCAAGTTAACAAACAAATCACTGACCATTTCAAATCCCACCGTACCTTCTCCACTATGCAATCTGCTTTCCGAGCGGGTCATGGGTGCACCTCAGCCACTCAAGGTCCTAAACGAAATCGTAACCGCCTTCGATGAAAGACAGTACTGTGCAGCCGTTTTCATCGACCTTGCCAAGGCTTTCAACTCTGTCAATCACCACATTCTTATCAGTAGACTCAATAGCCTTGGTTTTCAAATGACTGCCTCGCCTGGTTCACCAACTACTTCTCAGATAGAGTTCTGTGTGTCAAATCGGAGCATCTGTTGTCCGGACCTCTAGCAGTCTCTATGGGGGTGCCATAGGGTTCAATTCTCGGGCCTACTCTTTTCTCTGTATATATCAATGATGTCGCTCTTGCTGCTGGTAATTCTCTGATCCTCCTCTACGCAGACGACACTATTCTGTATACATCTGTCCCTTCCTCGGACACTGTGTAAACAAACCTCCAAACGAGCTTCAATGCCATACAACACTCCTTCCGTGGCTTCCAACTGCTCTTAAATGCTAGTAAAACTAAATGCATGCTCTTCAGCCAATTGCTGCCCGCACCTGCCCTCCCGCCTAGCATCTCTACTTTGGACGATTCTGACTTAAAATATGTGGACAACTACAAATACCTAGGTGTCTGGTTAGACTGTAAACTCTCATTCCAGACTCACATTAAGCATCTCCAATCCAAAATTAAATCTAGAGTCGGCTTCCTACTTCACAACAAAGCCTCCTTCACTCATGCTGTCAAACATACCCTCGTAAAACTGACTATCCTACCGATCCTTAACTTCAGCGATGTCATTTACAAAATAGCCTCCAAAACTCTACTCAGCAAATTGGATGTAGTCTATCACAGTGTCATCCGTTTTGTCACCAAAGCCCCATATACTACACACCACTGCGACCTGTATGCTCTCGTTGGCTAGCCCTCGCTACATATTCGTCACCAAACCCACTGGCTCTAGATTACTAGGTAAAGCCCTGCCTTATCTCAGCTCACTGGTCTCCATAGCAACACCCACCCGTAGCACGGGCTCCATCAGGTATATTTCACTGGTCATCCCCAAAGCCAACACCTGCTTTGGCCTCCTTTCCTTCCAGTTCTCTGCTGCCAATGACTGGAACAAATTGCAAAAATCACTGAAGCTGGAGACTTATATCTCCCTCACTAGCTGTCAGAGCAGCTTACCGATCACTGTACCTGCACACAGCCCATCTGTAAATAGCACACCCAACTACCTCATCCCCATATTGTTATTTTTTGTTGTTGTTGCTCTTTTGCACCCCAGCATCTCTTCTTGCTTTTCTGCCCATCTATCACTCCAGTGTTAATGCTAAATTGTAATTATTTCGCCACTATGGCCTATTTATTGCCTTACCTCCCTAACGTTATTACATTTGCACACACTGTACATAGATTTTTCTATTGTGTTTTTGATTGTACATTTGTTTATCCCATGTGTAACTCTGTGTTGTTTTTGTCGCACTACTTTGCTTTATCTTGGCCAGGTCGCAGTTGTAAATGAGAACTTCTTCTCAACTGGCCTACCTGGTTAAATAAAGGTGAAATAAAATGTAAATAAAATTAGCGTTTTAGCAACAAGGAAATGGCAGAGCAATATCTGCCGAGTGCAACTTTAGATTTCTATCTCGCAATATGTAACGCTTCAGCGATACAGATTGAATGGAGCCCTTATTTATTTAGAGTATGATAGTAGCCCACAATAAATTAATTATAATATTGGTACCATGATTGGTTGGTACCATGATACATGCCGCGTTCAAAACAACTGGGAACTAGAAAAAATATAAGATCAAATCATGACGTCAGTGATCTTCAGGTTGAAAAGTCTGAACTCTAGAGAGAAGCCGAGTTCCCGACTTGGATGACTGTTCAAATCGATTTTTCCCCAATGGGAGCCCGTTTTTTCCGAGTTCCCAGTTGTTTTGAACGCTGCAACAGTCTACTAAATCAATGGGGAGAGGGGAGCATGCATGGCAAGCCGGCAGCACATCGCCCGGGAACGGTGTCGTTCCCGCTTGCCCAGCACTGCTGTCCCGCAGTACGCACTGCACATTTTTTTWAAATCTTACCTACATACCTCTTACAATTAGAATTATCTTACTTTAACCTAAAAAAGTATTGAAACAAGTCAGAATATTTTTTAAACAATACAAACTGCATTTTCTGGGTAAGGTAAATCAACCCAAAACAAGCAAATGCACTTTCTTGGTCAGAGGGATCAACTCGAAAACATGACATTTCAACTTCATTATCTTAATACAATACAGGTAACATTTACATTGTTTGCAGTGTGGCAAAAGTAGCTAGCATTAGCTAGTGTAGCCAATATGCGTGACAGCTAAAGGACCTTGATTGTAGTGATTTTCACAAAGACTGAATGATTCTTCTTGGATGAGGTTTAACGGCAATTGGCATCCAATAAATGTTGCATTAAAATCAAATAAAATTGTATTTGTCACATGCACCGAATGCAACAGACCTTACAGTGGAATGCTTACTTACAAGCCCTTTTTAACCAACAATGCAGTTTTAAGAAAAATACCTAAAGAAAAATAAGAAATAAAAGTAACAAATAATTAAAGAGCAGCAGTAAAATAACAATAGTGAGGCTATATACAGGGGGGTACCGGTTAGTCAAAGTAATTGATGTAATATATACATGTAGGTAGTTATTAAAGTGACTTATGCATTGTTAATAACAATGCAAATAGTCTGGGTAGCCATTTGATTAGATGTTCAGTAGTCTTATGGCTTGGGGGTAGAAGCTGTTTAGAAGCCTCTTGCACCTAGACTTGGCGCTCCGGTACCGCTTGCCGTGCAGTAGCAAAGAGAACAGTCTATGACCAGGGTGACTGGAGTCTTTGACAATTTTTAGGGCCTTCCTCTGACACTGCCTGGTATAGAGGTCCTGGATGGCAGCAAGCTTGGCCCCAGTGATGTACTGGGCCGTACGCACTACCCTCTGTAGTGCCTTGCGGTCAGAGGCCGAGCAGTTGCCATACCGGGCAGTGATGTAACCAGTCAGGATGCTCTCGATGGTGCAGCTGTAGAACCTTTTGATGATCTGAGGACCCATGCCAAATCTTTTCCGTCTCCTGAGGGGGAATAGGTTTTGTCGTGCCCTCTTCACGACTGTCTTGGTGTGCTTGGACCATGTTAGGTTGTTGGTGATGTGGACACCAAGGAACTTAAAGCTCTCAACCTGCTCAACTACAGCCCCATTGATGAGAATGGGGGCGTCCTCGCTCCTCCTTTCCTGTAGCCCACAATCATCTCCTTGAGATGGGGTGCGTCTTGATCACGTTGAGGGAAAGGTTGTTGTCCTGGCACCACACGGCCAGGTCTCTGACCTCCTCCGTATATGCTGTCTCGTCGTTGATCAGGCCTACCACTATTGTGTCGTCTGCAAACTTAATGAGTTGTGCCTGGCCGTGCAGTCATGAGTGAACAGGGAGTACATGAGGGGACTGAGCACGCACCCCTGAGGGGCCCCAGTGTTGAGGATCAGTGTGGCAGATGTGTTGTTACCTACCCTTAACACCTGAGGGTGTCAATGTCATCGTAACAATCCCGGGAACAAATTCCAGTCTGTGCTAGCAAAACAGTCCTGTAGCTTAGCATCTGCTTCCTCTGACCACTTTTTTATTGACCGAGTCACTGGTGCTGTAAGCAGGAATCAGGAGGATAGAAATATGGTCAGATTTGCCAAAAGGAGGGAGAGCGCCACCTATTAGACTAGAGTACAACTCCCATATACTTTGCTTGAAAAACAAATTACCCTACCATCTTTCACTACAATCACAAAACATGTTTTCCATATTCAACGGGTGTTGAGCGTTCGTAAATTCATCAATTATTCTGCGCTCTGGCACACTCAGACGAGAGTGCTCTGAAATCGGATTAGATATCCAGAATTAACAATATCCATTGAAACGCACATCTATACCACTTAGCTAAGAATGATGTGAATAATCAAGTCAATAAACATTGGGTAGTTAGTTAGATAGCAGATAGTTAATATACGACACTAGCTAACATACCGGCACATACTGCTGTAATGCTATGCGGTTCGTAAGGATAGCGTAGCTAACAAATTGTCAACCAATATAACTTCTTTTGAAAAGTCATGACTTTATTACATTGCTCAAAATGTTCTTAACATTTGTCATAATAAGTTAAAGCAATGAATTTGTATCCACTCTAGTCAGACTTCGGCTGCATATTTTCCGCCATTTTCTTCTAATCTGAAAACGGTGTGATGCCACGCCCATTTTCTGAAGAATTGCATTATGGGCCCTAAATGCACAGAAATAGTGTACACTGCCTGTATACTTCGTATTTTTACAAATTTATACGACATCCAGGAACTTTTGGCATACTAACTATCCATACTATGACCAATAAGCATACTATATATTCAAGTCACGTCACAAATAGCACAGTTAGTATGAGTATTCGAATACAGGTTGTATCTGGGTTAAATGAGCAGTGTATCAAGAAGCAGTGCAGCTTGGCAGTGTCATGTTTTGGAGGACGCATGTCTCTTGACCTTTGCCTCTCCCGAGTCCATACGGGAGTTGCAGCGATGGGACAAGACTGTAATTACCAATTGGGGAGAAAAAGAGGTAAAAATTACAACAATATATATTTTTTTAAGAATTTGGATAAAAGCATCTGCTAAATGGCATATATTATTATTATTTTAGCCATGACCAAAAATTACAGAGGTCCGGATCGCCTGACAAAAACCAAACACAGCATTTCTACAGTAAGAACCTTACACCAACGATCACGCATGGTGATGGTAATGTGAAGATTTGGGGATGTTTTATTGCCTCAGGACCTGGACAGCTTGCCTTAATAGAAGGAACCATGAATTATGCTCTGTATCAGAGAATTCTACAGGAGAATTTCAGGCCATACGTCTGTGAGCTGAAGCTGAAGCTGGGTCATGCAGCAAGACAATGATCCAAAACACACAATCAAGTATACATAAAATGGCTAAAAAGCAACACATTTTAAGCTTTGGAATGGCCTAGTCAAAGTCCAGAACTAATCCCAATTGAGATGTTGTGGCAGGACTTGAAACAATCAGTTCATGCTTGAAAACCCACAAATGACACTGCATGGAAGAGTGGGCCAAAATTCCTCCACAGCGATGTGAGAGACTGATCAACAACCACAGGAAGCGTTTGGTTGGAGTCATTGGAGCTAAAGGTGGCACAACCAGTTATTGAGTGTAACAGGGCAATTACTTTTTCACACAGGGGAATTGCATAACTTTGTTGATGAAATAAATGAAATAAGTATGTAATTGTTGGGTTATTTGTTCACTCAGGTTCCCTTTATCTAATATAAGGTTTTGGTTGAAGATCTGATAACATTCAGTATAAAAACATATGCAAAAGTAGAGAATATTTGAAAGGAGGCAAATACTTTTTCACAGCAATGTAGCTGTTCTGATGTCCAGAAGCTCTTTTTGGTCGAAACGATGGTGGAAACATTATGTACAAAAAAAGTTAAGATCAGTGTAACCGATGTGAAATGGTTAGGGGGTGCGCGCTAATAGCGTTTCAATCGGTGACATCACTCGCTCTGAGACCTTGAAGTAGTTGTTCCCCTTGCTCTGCAAGGGCCGCAGCTTTTGTGGAGCGATGGGTAACGATGCTCCGAGGGTGGCTGTTGTCCATGTGTGCAGAGGGTCCCTGATTCGAGCCCAGGTAGGGGCGAGGAGAGGGACGGAAGCTATAATGTGACATTGATGCTGTTGACCCTGATCACTGGTTGCTACGGAAAAGGAGGCCCTCTGCACACATAGACAACTTTTATTTGTATTGCTTTTAAATCGTTTTAATGAATTTTTATCTTATTAACACTTTGTTCTAGCTAGCTATTTGTGTAGGTAGCTATCAAGTAAACATAATGATAGCTACTGTATTTATTTCATTTTTACTTTTGAGTTTTACTAAGAAAAGGCTATATTTTTTTATTAAGTAGTATGATTTTTCATCATAACAAGATCTGAAAGTTCTATAGAAAATCATGGGGGATAAATCCCTGCAACAGATAAATGTGTTTTTTGGCTTATGGCCACATCTATAACCAAAAGCTCACATTTTGGGGAATTAAAGAGCATGATGCCACAATAATTGATTTCACATATATAGCCATCCCTCACACTTTTTCAGTCTGTCACACCTGAAGACATTGTAATCAGCAATGCCAATGTCCTTATCCGGGATCGAGCCATTTTGCCTTATCCGGGATCGAGCCACACTGCCAAGTCTGTGAGAACCAAAACATCCGGGCTCGTGCCATGCACCAATATATCAAGAAGGTCCATCTTTGACATCTTATCATCAGGTGAATGCTAATATGAAGTAGAAGTAATCAACGTTTTAAAGTGAATCGATTTGGTAGACAATTTCATTATTTTGACCTCCCAACAGTTAAATGGAAGAGTCAACTCTTAACATGTTATATTAGCTATAAAGGCAACTTGGCAGGCTAGAGAAAATGTTGCTGTTGTAAAGATTATTTCCAGCAATTAATTAACAGTTTGGCTTGGAGCTGAGAGTCCAGTTTTTTGCAGTTTTAAAGCTAATTTCCTGCAATACTATGCATTTCACCATGGCTAATGCTGTGCTCCTCTGTTCAAACATAACAAAACTAGTGGGCATGTGACTGAATGSCCGGTTTTTGGAATTTTCGATTCTCCATGACTGTCTAGCTTTTATTTTTGATTTGTTAGTTCTAAAATGGGGGGACTATGTACAAAAAGTGCCTTAATTTCACCCAATATGGATGAAATTACCCTCAAATGAAAGCTGACAGTGTGCACTTTAACCTCAGTCATTGTATCATTTCAAATCCAAAGTGCTGGAGTACAGAGCCAAAACAATCAAATATTTGTCACTGTCCCAATACTCAATATCTTTGCTGCATGCTTTCTCTCTGGTTTTGGTCGTTTAAGTTAACACTGAAACAGTTTTTCAATCCAGAAATTACCACTTAGATCAGTGGTGTCAAACTCATTCCACGGAGGGCCTAATGTCTGCTGGTTTTTGTTTTTTCCTTTAAATTAAGACCTAGACAACAAGATGAGGGGAGTTCCGTGGAACGAGTTTGACACGTGACTTAGATGACCCGCTGAACAATTTTCTATACAGAAAAAAACCTGTAATCAGCTTCAATGACTGTACTTTTCTCAATGTTAAATGGATAGGATGAGACATTGTCAATGAAGTCATTTAACTACTTTCCCAGAGTCGGATGAACAGGAACAGCTTGCAAGCTAACTGTTCCTGTAGACTTAGTCATTGTGCTAACAATGACTTACAGTCGTTGTGCTAATGCATTGTGCTAACGTTCCTACAACACACTAGCCCTAGGGGGCGCAAAACCGGACAGGAAGATTACATCAGTGACTCAACCCACCCAAGGGAGTCGAGTATAGCGAACAAAGCCTGGCATGACGTGATGCACCCTCATAGGGACGGCATGGGAGAGTGTGAGCAAGCCAGTGACTCGGCCTCCGTAATAGGGTCAGAGGCAGAGAATCCCAAGAGAGAGTGGGGAGCTGTCCAGGCAGAGACAGCAAGGGTGGTTCCTCTCGCCACTGCCTTGCCGTTCAACTTCGCACCCCTCAGCCAGACTACACTTAATCATAGGACCTACTGAAGAAATGGGTCTTCAGTAAAGACTTAAAGGTTAAGACCGAATCTGCTTCTCTCACATGGATCTGCAGACCATCCCATAAAAGAGGAGCTCTCCAGCTGTTTCCTTCAAAATTCTAGGGACAATAAGGAGGCCTGGGTCTTGTGACTGTAGCGTACATGTAGGTATGTATGGCAGGATCAAATCATAGACATAAATAGGAGCAAGTCCATGCAATGCGCTGTAGGTTAACAGTAAACCTTGAAATCAGCCCTAGCCTTAACAGGAAGGCTAGCACTGGAGTAATATGATCAAAGTGTTGGGTTCTAGTCAAAACATTTAACAAGAAATGGCAAATAATAGGGGATGAATGGAGGGTAACATAGGTGTTGTCTGAAGAGATAGCTTGTGAGTCTGRTTTTAAATACACAAATGAGTTGAGTGCAGCTGAGCTGAAGGTGCTGAAGACAAGGTTCCCAGTGGCCAGGAGTCTGGTGTTGGGGGTGATAAGGAAACCAGAGTCAGATGAGTAAAGTGAGTGACAGGGGATTTAGGTGTGCAGCATGTAAGAGGTAAGAAAGAACCAGGACATGGAGAGATTTGTAGGTGAGCGGTGGATGTGATGTTTTCCCAGGTTTTGGTGCAGATGTAGGGAAGTTTCGGTTTCCAGTGGTGTGAAATAAAGGATCCAAGGATAGATCGAACAACAATGGTCTTTTAAAGGTTTAATAGCATTCAGACAATGTGCACAATGGTGAGAAGTTGCATACAGCCTGCCTGCAAAGTTATCCAACAGTCCGCAACTTTACTTTATACCATAACATCAGAAAAGGACCCAGAGGAGGGAGAACACTATATTTTGACCTCTCCTGCCAGCCCATCAGAATGGCTGCAAAAAGATTTACATTTTTACATTTTAGTCATTTAGCAGACGCTCTTATCCAGAGCGACTTACAGTAGAGTGCATACATTTTATAACATTTCTTTATTTATTTTTTTACATACTGAGACAAGGATATCCCTACCGGCCAAGAGCAGACGCTCTTATCCAGAGCGACTTACAGTAGAGTGCATACATTTTATTACATTTTTTTTAACATACTGAGACAAGGATATCCCTACCGGCCAAACCCTACCTACCGGCCAAACCCTCCCTAACCCGGACGAAGCTATGCCAATTGTGCGTCGCCCCACGGATCTCCCGGTTGCGGCCGGCTGCGACAGAGCCTGGGCGCGAACCCAGCCTAGCCTGGGCGCGAACCCAGAGACTCTGGTGGCGCAGCTAGCACTGCGATGCAGTGCCCTAGACCACTGCGCCACCCGTGTATTTAGCCATAACGGGAACACCAAAATGGTGTACTCTTCAGGGTGAGCACTGAAGCAACAGAATTCTGAACATATTGAAGAGGGTTGACTGAAAGGCTATAGAGATGAGCGTTGCAGCAGTCCAGGTAAGAGGTGACAATCTGACAAAACTGTTCAACACAATACTATTCAGAATGCCCAAAACCTGCCAGTCTAAATTTGCAGAGCAGAAAGTCTTATTGTTGTGTGAAACCAGGGATTGGAACCACCTTAATTGGGGAGAACGGGCTTGTGGTAATGACTGGAGCGGAATCAATGGAATGGTATCAAATACATCAAACACGTGGTTTCCAGGTGTTTGATGCCATTCCATTTGCTCTGTTCCAGTCATTATTATGAGCTGTTCTCCCCTCAGTAGCCTCCACTGGGAACCAAAATTACTTGTTTTGTTCTGAACCATTATTCTTTTTCGTTCCGTTCCACTGTTTCCAACCAGCAAAATAAAGTTGTGAACCAGTTCGAACCCAAAGGAGTATAATTTTATATTGTTCCTTTCGGTTCCTTTTTAAACCTCTAAAATATGCATTTCTTTTACACTGTAAAAAATATTGTAAACCTTTCACTTTTAAAAAATGTAGGTAACTATTTGCATCAGCCTTTTAAGTAAATCCAACAAGGAGGATTTAAGTACAATATACTTCGCTTTTAGTGTATGAAACGTAAATACACTACCGTTCAAAAGTTTGGGGTAATTTAGAAATGTCCTTGTTTTTGAAAGTAAAGCACATTTTATGTCCATTAAAATAAAATAGATCAGAAATACAGTGTAGACATTGTTAATGTTGTAAATGACAATTGTAGCTGGAAACGACAGATTTTTAATGGAATGTCTACATAGGCATACAGAGGCCCATTATCAGCAACCATCACTCCTGTGTTCCAATGGCACGTTGTGTTAGCTAATCCAAGTTTACCATTTTAAAAGACTAAGTGATCATTAGAAAATTATTTTGCAATTATGTTAGCACAGCTGAAAACTGTTGTTCTGATTATAGAAGCCTTCTTTAGACTAGTTGAGTATCTGGAGCATCAGCATTTGTGGGTTCGATTACAGGCTCAAAGTGGCCAGAAACAAAGAACTTTGATCTGAAACTCATCAGTCTATTCTTGTTCTGAGAAATGGCTATTCCATGCGAGAAATTGCTAAGAAACTGAAAATCACGTACAACGCTGTGTACTACTCCCTTCACAGAACAGCGCAAACTGGCTCTAACCAGAATAGAGGGAGGAGTGGGAGGCCCCGGTGCACAACTGAGCAAGAGAACAGGWACAGTAGAGTGTTTAGTTTGAGAAACAGACGCCTCACAAGTCCTCAACTGGCAGCTTCATTGAATAGTACTTGCAAAACACCAGTCTCAACGTCAACAGTGAAGAGGCGACTCCGGGATGCTGGCCTTCTAGCCAGAGTTCCTCTGTCCAGTGTCTGTGTCCTTTTGCCCATCTTAATCTTTTCTTTTTATTGGCCAGTCTGAGATATGGCTTTTTCTTTGCAACTCTGTCTAGAAGGCCAGCATCCCGGAGTCGCCTCTTCACTGTTGACGTTGAAACTGGTGTTTTGAGGGTACTATTTATTGTAGCTGCCAGTTGAAGACTTGTGAGGTGTCCGTTTCATTCAACTTAATTTGATCAGGTTCAGAACTTTTTTTCTTACCTGCTTAAGTCCTTCAAGTCCCAGAACTAAGTTTGATATACTTAATGTAATCAGTTACAGAACTAATATTGTAAGTTTAATTTGCTGAATTTACTCAGTATCGTAATTGATATTCTGTTTTATCTACAAATGTTTTTACTCAGTTACTTATGGTACTCAGGTTAGTAAAATGTATTTAAATTGGGTTCCTACTACTCAAATATATACTCACAACTATACTTAAAAGCTGATGCAAATAGTTACCTCAATATACTTGGGATAACTTACAAAAAATWATTATTTCTATACAAGGGAATATGCTAAAAGAAACAACAGTGTTAAACGTCAAACTTCAACACCTTTTTTTGAATAAGATAGCTAGGTGTAGTTAGCTAGCTACGTATTGTTCCTACCTGTCTCTTCCTGGGTAGCTTGCCTAGTAGGCAAACATTACCTTCCAGGGGACCATGTTCAGTTCTACTGTAATGTTTGCTGACGATGCTTTTTTTGGTAAGTTAGGTAACTAATATTTTACATAGCTAATTCGGTTAATATAAAACGTACACAAAAATGACGAAAGCTAGAAACAGCGCTGAGGCGAGTAAATGCACTGCTAACTTACTAGCTAACGTAAACTCACCCCATTCCGTACAAATGTGCGCAACCGCAACTTTCAAATGAGGCTACAAAGAAAACTAATGGGACTGTAGCGACTGTGTTGACTTCAAAATCGGGGACGTGAACTAGGTTTCTATTCAAGCTTGATCAACATGGTAATGGCTCTATAGTATTGGAGAAAAGTTGAAAAAACGGACCCTCCGTTACATCGTGACGTGTCATGTCGTAACGTACAGCACGCATAAAGCAACTATTTCTGTCTTACAATCTCTCTTCACCAGGTGTAGCACTTCTCTCATTGTTAAAAACAAGAAATGGACAGTGACGGGGGTAAGGGGGGATACCTAGTCATTTTTTGCTCATCGTTGCATGCGATCATCATTCTCAAACCGCTGTTTAAACAATGCTGCTAAGACAAAATACAATTTGCTCTTAACGACTTTCCTATACAAATTAAATCGCTCACCTGCTCCACAGAAAGCTGTTCTATCCGCACTGATTGGTTTAGCAATTTAATGTCAAGCTAAATATACACTGTAAAAAATTATCCACGGTCTTAGTAAATATTGCAAAAGCAAATCAATGATTTTTACTTAAAATAATAGGTTCCTGGTTTACTTACATTTTTGAATATAGTACTTATTATGTGTTGAAAAAGACTGGCATTTGCAAATAAAATCCAAGGTAATATGCTGCTAAATTTGAACAAATATTTCTAAGTAACAACCAACAACTTAAAAATATGTATTCAAATTATCATTATTATGTTGGACTGACATGCTACATTTGTTCTGAACGTCAATTTGTGCTTGGATCAGACGTCTTTCTTCTCTGGAATGGCCATGCGGAGGTAGGACCAATTATAACTTGGATGTAACGTAAACTCACCCCATTCCGTACAAATGTGCACAACCGCAACATTCAAATGAGGCTACAAAGAAAACTAATGGGACTGTAGCGACTGTGTTGACTTCAAAATCGGGGACGTGAACTAGGTTTCTATTCAAGCGTTGATCAACATGGTAATGGCTCTATGTATTGGAGAAAGTTGAAAAAACGGACCCTCCGTTACATCGTGACGTGTCATGTCGTAACGTACAGCACGCATAAAGCACATTTCGTTCTTACAATCTCTCTCCACCAGGTGTACCAGGTGTACCGGTATCTGGTGTGAACACCATTTGCCCAATGCAGCGTGACACATCTCCTTCACATAGAGTTAATCAGGCTGTTGATTGTGGTCTGTGGAATGTTGTCCCACTCCTCTTCAATGGCTATGCGAAGTTGCTGGATATTGGTGGGAACTGGAACACGCTGCCGTACACGTCGATCCAGAGCATCCCATGTTTCATGAGCTGAAATAAAAGATCCCAGAAATGTTACAAACGCACATAAATCTTATTTCTCCAACATTTTCCCACAAATTTGTATACATTCCTGTTAGTGAGCATTCCTCCTTTGCCAAGAGAATCCATCCACCTGACAGGTGTGGCATATCAAGAAGCTGATTAAACAGAAAAGGGMACTCTAAAATGTGTAGTTTTATCACACAACACAATGCCACAGATGTCTCAAGTTGAGGGAGAGTGCAACTGTCATGCTGACTGCAAGAATATCCACCAGAGCTGTTTCCAGATAATTTAATGTTTATTTCTCTACCATAAGCCGCTTCCAACGTCATTTTGTCAGTACGTACACACTGCCTCAAAACCGCAGACCACGTGTAACCACACTTCAATCACCACTGGAACATTGGAGAAGTGTGCTCTTCACGGATTAATCATGTTTTCAACTGCACCGGACAGATGGCAGACTTGTGGGTGAGCGGTTTGCTGATGTCAATGTTGTGAACTGAGTGCCCCAATGTGGCGGTGGGGTTATGGTATGGGCATACATAAGCTACGGACAACTAATACAATTCTATTTTATCGATCACAATTTGAATGCACAGAGATACCGTACTGAGGCCCATTGTGATGCCATTCATCCGCCGCCATCACCTCATGTTTCAGCACGATAATGCATGGCCCCATTTCGCATGGATCTGTACACGATTCCTGGAAGCTGAAAATATCCCAGTTCTTCCACAGCCTGCATACTCACCAGCCATGTCACCCATGAAGCATGTTTGGGTAGCTCTGGATTGACGTGTACGACCGCACGTTCCAGTTCCCACCATTATCCAGCAACTACACACAGCCATTGAAGGGGAGTGGGACAACATCCCACACGCCACAATCGACAGCCTGATTGACTCTAAAGAAGATGAGGCTGTGTCGTGCGAAGATGTGTCGTGCTGCATGAGGGAAATGGTGGTCACACCAGATACTGACTGGGTTTCTGATCCACGCCCCTACTTTTTTTTAAGGTGTCTGTGATCAACAGATGCATATGTATTCCCAGTCATGTGAAATCCATAGATTAGGGCCTACTGGAAATATTTCAATAGACTGATTTCCTTATATGAACTGTAACTCAGTAAAATCTAAGAAATTGTTGCATATTGTGTTGATATTTTTGTTCAGTTTAGTTGCATTGATGGTGTGCCAGGCTACCTACACCTTGCTGTGTGATTATGAAACTCGGTTCGAAATCAGGGAAATAAGACCTGTGCAATGTTGTACACTTTCTTTACTTCATAAAGAGCCTAACCTGAGGTATGTAGCTCAAATCGTTCACAATCTATTAATATTTGAAGGTCTGAATGTCTGGCAAATATCGAATCTCAATCCAACTTTACCATGGTTATCTACCAAAGGAGCAAAATGTAACTGCGGGGGAGAGCATGAAACGTAATCTTTGGAGTGGCTGATTAGGGTGAAAGAGAATGAGGTTGCTCAAATCAGGGCAGTTGAGATAATCTCCTATAGAGGCTGTCAAAAGGGTAGAAACATCGAGTAGCTTTGAAAGTTCGGCAAAAATAGGATCCAGAAATTCTTCATGTTATTAAGAAAGTGGACATTGTATCATTTATAGCAATAAATTGAAAGCAAAGTCACAAAAGATCAACATAATTGTTTCTGCAGTTGAACTCTTTCTGGGTTTATTTACTCCATGAAGCACTATTTCCTGCGTTCCCACCTTTTCAGGCACCAGAACCTGAGTAGGGTATTTTCGTTTTAAAATTAATGAGTGGGAATGTATGTTTTTGGAAATCTATTTTTTTGTAGTGTATGGTGATTGATGTTAAATGTCCCTTCCCCGTATGGAATTTACTTATTTTTTTGATATCCCCTTCTTCCAGTTGGTAGCGACACTACACCTTTTGATTGTAGTTCGCCATAAACCCCAAAGAAGAATGAAGCTGGCTTCATCTCCATCAATTTCTTTGTTTTAATCTACCCAATTGTTGTCTACTTTTATTTTGTTATTTTTTATCTGTCGGCCTATGAGGCAATTCAASTTTTAGCTGTGAATGTGTAGCCTACCAGATTAAATTAATCAATAAAACTCATATCTTTCTATCTCAGCTGACTATTGTCAGTCAAGTAAGTACCTTCACAACCTCTACGATTCGCCGATGATAAAGGAGGCTGCGCCATTTTGCGACTGAAAGCCTGCCCGTGAGGAAAATGCGTAGCTAACTTCTTGCGAATTTATACTTTGCGTGTAGTAACATTTGTTTTGGTTGGATACATTSCTAAAACAAGAATATTGGTTTAGAGAACAAGGAGAAGCTAGCAAATGTTGGCTAACTAGTTTAGCTACGTTCCAGGGTTAGCTAGTTGGATTGCTAGACAAACGCATGCATTTCGTTTTGTTTCAGCCACTGTCATTGGTTTAACGTTAGCTAGCTAACCACGTTGTCTTTATTTATGCCCCACAGCCACACGTACTGAACAATGTACCCCAACTCGTTGACACACTTGGCGCGGGCGAACCCCTTCAGCGCCCCGCTGTTCACGCTACAAAAAGTCGAGGAACCATCACAAAGCCTTGTTGCGGAACATGGACTTAGCAAACGCACGCTGGCCGCCGCTGCAGTTGCGGGTAAGCCGAGTGGTGCATGCTAGAAATGCTACCTAGCTGGGTAAGTTAGGCTTTAACCACCTAACGTAAGTTAGATAATATTACATAATGTAGGCCTACTATAAGGCTGTACTGAATGTGTAGCTTAATTCAGCATAAAGGGGACAGCCTTAGAAATACTAGCTATTTTCTATAGCTTCCTATTCAAATTCTCAAGATTTTTCTGCAGACTTGTAACTTAGCTAGATAGTAATCATTTGCACTGCCAAAGTTACTGGCCTAAAACACGTTGTCCTTGCGGTGTCCTCTGCAGGGCCCCTGCTGAAAACGAAGTAGTGTCTAAAATGGGTTTGCGCAGAGGCCAAAAGCAAACCAAAAATGGCTTCGAGCACTGTATGCTGCCAGATATACAGATAAGCTAACATTTATTGGTGTGTAATCACCAGTGACTTCAGTTAGCAATATACGAAGGTAATCACTGATAAGCAGAGTGATAAGACAGTTCACTTCGCGTTCGTTCATAAAACCCATCACACACTGGACGAACGTTAGTGGTTGGCAACATTTGTAACTCAATTAAGGTCAGCATTCTAGCTAACSTTATGCCCCTGGCAAAGGTAGTTAATCACCAAGTAAATGCTGCAACAGCCTAGGAGTTCTTAGTTACAAAAAAGTTGACTAACACATAGGGGCCTAATGTCATGGTTGAAATAAGGCTGAGTATAKGGGCTGCACTGTGTGTTATGCCTTACCATGTGAGTTTGGAAGTCTCCCAATTACTAAAGGTCTCAAATTATTGACTTGGTTTAGGCCTGTGCTTATTTTACAGCGGCTACCATATACTGACTCAGTTAGTGATTAATGTGTGGTGTTTGTAATGAAACTTGACACGCTCAAATAGATAAGGCAGATAGGCTACCATTTTACAACCAGTTTATTTACTATTGTCAGAAGTCTGATTTACAGTTCAMTTGAGTCCATGTTGCTAAACGGCATCTTAACGCAGTCATGAAGGTGATTTCGCTCTGTATCCATGTGATTTATCCGCTTAAATAGAATGTGAGGCGCCAGTGAAAGGCCCAGTCATACTAATACATACTAATCGTACTATTTGTGACGTAAATTGAGTATATAGTATTGTAATGAAACAGCAGGGAGCAGGTCTCGAACCCTCGACCTTCTAGCCCGAAGTCCGGCGCGCTATCGACTGTGCCGCAAAAGCATGCTCATGCGGCAGAGTCGATTTCCGCGCTTATAAACCCAGAGTCGTTACAGTATGCTTATTGGATATAGTTCATATGTCTAAAGTTCCCGGRTGTCGTACTACATTCACAAAATACGAAGAATACAAACAGTGGACACATTCTGTGCTTTTAGGGCCCATAGTGCAATTCTTCACAAAATGGGTGTGGCTTCACATCGTTTTCAGATTTGAAGTAAATAGCAGAAAATATGCAGCCAAAGTCCAACGAGCAGATAAAAAATTAATTGCGTTAACTAATTATGACAAATGTTGAGCAATGTAATAAAGAAATTACTTTTCAAATAAGTTACCTTACACGTTATGTTGGCTATCAATTTGTTAGCTACGCTATCCTTACGGACCACAGCATATCATTACAGCAGTATGTACTGGTTATGTTAGCTAGCTACCTAACGTTAGTTGGCCACTAATACATCAAGCTTACTAGTATATTAACTATATGCTATCTATCTAACTACCCAAAGTTTATTGACTTGATTATTCCCGTCATTCTTAGCTAAGCGGTATAGTCGTTGTGTTCTCAATGGACATTCGGGTGCWTTCGTAAATTCTCTCTGGCTGTCTACTCTGATTTCAGAGYACTTTCGTCTGAGTGTACCAGAGCGCAGAATAACTGATGAATTTACAAACATGCAACACACGTTGAATGTGGCCGTTGTCAGTAAACGTCTGCAAAAAAGCGTATTTAAATCCGTTCTTTTACAGTATACTAAAATGAACTTATAGTATGTAGTATATACACATTAAGTATGTAGTATACGGTATGTTAGTATGGGTATTCGAACACCGCTATGGTCTTCACTCTGAGTTGAACGGAACGTTTATGATGTCAGGTCTATGCATCAACTACCCTACTAAAGAGTAGGCCTACTATTACAGTGCACACATTTTTTCCCTCTTACATCTGTGAAAGAACCCCAATTCTTTCTTTTCCTCAGAGGGAGACAGTTGTGAGTTTGGCTCCTCACATTATTTAATTATGTGTGGCATCGGTGGGATCCTGAGCTGTGGTACCACACACACAGCTTTGGTGCCCCTTGACCTCGTCAAGTGCAGGTTGCAGGTCTGTTGGCCCGYCAGGGGTTGCATGGCATGGAATGGATATTGTGCTGTGGATTTCACCAAGACGACATCATCCAAAATAACTGACTTTCACCAAGACTAAGATCTYACAAATAACGGTTTGCAGGAATGGTTTGAGTTACAACTAGTTTGCTGAAATAAATGTAACCCATTATCATTAGGCCTATTTMATTTGCATGTTTGAGCTGGAGACTGTTTAGGTCCTTTGCTCCACTAGGGGCTATAATAAATAAGTCAAAGGGGGTTAAGTGAGCTGTGAACCAGCTTAAAACATTAACAGGAGGGAGTGAAGTCTGAGCCTTTCTTAACAGAACTTGAAGGTGCCTTTTATTAATACAATGTCCTTTAATCTATTACCTCAGACTGTTCTTGCCCTTTCTCTGTGCCCAATCAGCAATTTGATACTGTASCCACATTCATTYAAYGGCAGTGACCTTTAGYTTAGCAACAACAGCAGTCAATTTCCAAGCTAGGACAGGACATCTTCCTTATTAAAAACCAGCCTGGAGTTAGATCTACCCTACTTGCAGGGAAAGTTTTCTAAATGAATGTTGGTGTCCTGGGCCTGTATTCATAAAGTTTCTCAGAGTAGGATTCCTGATCWAGGATCATGCCCCACGTCCCCCCTCCATGTAATCTTGTATATTATGATCTCAAAGCCAAAACGTATCCTAGATCAGCACTCCTAGAGGGAGGGCTTTATGAATGCAGGCCCTGGTATGAGTACAGGAATAAATCGGACATATTATGTATTCATGCCTTGTTTTTGATATTACTCACTATCACCTTACAATTAACATGAATTCGTATGTTAATAGCACTCAGAAGTTTCGGGCAGAGATCCACCGCTACAGTTCTTCACCATGTTTTCTATCTGTTGATCCAGACCGGGCCACCAGAAGTGGCTCCTTGCGAGCAGCTTCATTTTGACAATTCCAACATGACCTTCAATGTAGTTGCTGCAAAACCTGATGTTGRYATTTCTGGGGTATCATGACTCTCATTCCCCACATCAAACATCCTTGGTACGTTGTAATTTCGTTTCTCCGCTGGAAATACGGAGTCAGCTCCTTTCTGCCTGTAGCTGGCCATCCTGACATGGTGTAGGTGTACACTTTTGACAAGGTCACATCTTTCCTTGTCTCCTGTTTGATAACTGTGCTTGTGACCGGTAGTGCCTCAAGCTGAGCGGTATGAAAATGTCCACTGAATCCACACTCCTTTGTCTTTCTCTTGTACACGGCAGTCTGTATAATCCATCTGCATTTGTGTGGAGGGACGACGCTTAAACTCAATGTCATACATATGTACTATTATTTATAATATACGGCAAGGAACAAGGCGTATCGCTGTAACCTGCTACTGTCATTCCCGGAATGCCTTTCTTTGGACTGAAAATGGAAAGCAACGGCTGGTGATCCGTAACCAGTGTGAAACACTTGCCATATAGGTATGCGTGGAATTTCTTGGCGCCCCACACTAGCGCCAGTGCTTCTTTGTCGAATTGTGAGTAGTTTCTCTGCATCATTCAATGTTCGTGACGCAAATGCAATAACTGGCCTCACTGACCCATCTTTCAGTGTGTGTGAAAGGACGGCCCCTAAGCCATAAAGAGACCATCACAAGCAACTTCACTGCAGTTCAGGGTCATAATGCATCAGTACCTGTTCAGATGTGATGAGCCGTTTTGTGTGTGTATGTATATATATTATATATATATATTACTGTGATTTGAAGAAGAATTGTTCAGAGATTAAGTTATTAAAGATGTAAGAGCTCCCGAGTGGCGCAGCGGTCTAAGGCACTGCATCTCAGTGTTAGAGGTGTCACTACAGACCCTTGTTCGATTCCAGCATGTATCACAACTGGGCGGGATTGGGAATCCCATAGGGCGGCGCACAATTGGCCCAGCGTCGTTAGGGTTTGGCCCGGGATAGGCCGTCATTGTAAATAAGAATTTTGTTTTTAACTGACTTACCTAGTTTAATAAAAAATAAAAAAAACATTTCTACACATTCTACCTGGTTTACGTTGTTCAAGTTCAGACTGGAGTATATATATATATATATATATATATTTTTTTAAACTAATTTAGACACCAGAGCATTCAAATCCTCATTTGACCCACCAGTTCAGAATCGCTGGCCTAGAAAACATACTTGACCAAACAGTCTGTCACTTGTTTGCAAGCCTTGGCAGGATTGCTAATGTTGTGGTGTGAGAAATTTCTAGCATGGCTCCCTTTGTTATCTAAGTGCATGGTGTGTTGTCTGTTTGTATTGTGTTCTGTCTGCTCTAGATTCTGATATTAGCTGCGAGTTTGGCTCTATGAAATACTATGCCTTGTGCGGCTTCGGTGGCATCCTCAGCTGTGGGATTACACACACGGCAGTCGTACCCCTCGACCTGGTCAAGTGCCGTCTGCAGGTCTGTATCTCAGCTAATGTCTCTGAGCTGTAATGAGTGTACTGGACTGGAATAATGTATATATTGCGGAGTTGGGGTTAATTCCATTTCTATTCGGGAAGTAAAACTGAAATTCCATTGTAGATTTACCTAATTGAAAAGCAAAAGACAYTTGAATTTCAATTTACTTCCTGAATTGTAATGTAATTTGCCCCAACTCTTGTAAAGTGATAAAACATTGAGTGGTATGGCTGGCCCTGTAGTGTTGTGTATTTCTGTAGTATTTAGTACATTTTCTTTACAAGGACCTCCAAGTATTATTTCCCCCCTCAAAACCACTACTACTAGTTCACAACCATTAACCATTCTGTTTTTAATGTGTTGTCTAGGTGGACCCAGACAAGTACAAGAGCATCTTCAAGGGCTTCTCCATCACCATAAAGGAGGATGGCATGCGGGGGCTGGCTAAGGGCTGGGCTCCTACTTTCATYGGCTACTCCATGCAGGGTCTCTGCAAGTTTGGCTTCTATGAAATGTTCAAGATCACCTACAGCGACTTTATCGGAGAGGTAAGTCGTACTAAGTAATTGATGACGATGAAAATAATGATAATGGTTTATTTTGTTTCATTGCACTATGGTGTAGCCACAGAAAAAACACCCGTCGAACTTCTCTGGGTAGATTCAGGATGGTTTCCGGGCCCACACAAAAAATATGTTGCGGGTATTCGCGGACCGATTTGTGAAACACTGCGTTACACTATATAAGTACAAATTGGATGGTGTTAAGATAATTGGAGGTAGGAGTTGAAGTGGGACTAAACAAAGGGACTAATGTAAAATATACTGTCTGTAAAATGTATATACAGTGGGAAACAAGTATTTGATACACTGCTGATTTTCAGGTTTTCCTACTTACAACAGTGTAGAGGTCTGTAATTTTTATCATTAGGTACACTTCAACTGTGAGAGACGGAATCTAAAACAAAAAATCCAGAAAATCCCATTGTATGATTTAAGTAATTAATTTGCATTTTATTGCATGACATAAATATTTGATACATCAGAAAAGCAGAACTTAATATTTGATACAAAACCTTTGTTTGCAATTACAGAGATCAATATGTTTCCTGTAGTTCTTGACCATGTTTGCACACACTGCAGCAGGGATTTTGGCCCAACTCCCTCCATCCAGATCCTTCAGGTTTCGGGCTGTCGCTGGGCGATACGGACTTTCAGCTCCCTCCAAAGATTTTCTATTGGGTTCAGGTCTGGAGACTGGTAGGCCACTCCAGGACCTTGAGATGCTCTACGAGCCACTCCTTAGTTCCCCAGGCTGTGTTGTTTCGGGTCGTTCTATGCTGGAAGACCAGCCACGACCATCTTCAATGCTCTTACTGAGGGAAGGAGGTTGTTGGCCATATCTCGCGATACATGGCCCCATCCATCCTCCCCTCAATACGGTGCATCGTCCTGGCCCCTTGCAGAAAAGCATCCCAAAGAATATGTTTCCACCTCATGCTTCACGGTTGGGAGTGTCTTGGGGTTGACTCATCCTCTTCTTCCTCCAAACACGCGAGTGAGTTGTAGACCAAAAGCTCTATTTTTTCTCATCAGACCACATGACCTTCTCCATTCCTCCTCTGGATCATCCAAGATGTCATTGGCAAACTTCAGACGGCCTGGAAATGCGCTGGCTTGAGCAGGGGTCCTTGCGTCGCGCTGCAGGATTTTACATGACTGTGTTAGTGTGTACTAATGTTTCTTGAGACTGTGTCCCAGCTCTCTTCAGGTCATTGACCAGGTCCTGCGTGTAGCTTCTGGGCTGATCCTCACCTTCTCATGATCATTGATGCCCCACGAGGTGAGATCTTGCATGGAGCCCCAGACCGAGGTGATTGACCGTCATCTTGAACTTCTTCATTTTCTAATAATTGCGCCAACAGTTTGTGCTCTGTCTGTACCCATCCAGCCTTGTGCAGGTCTACAATTTTACCCTGATGTCCTTACACAGCTCTCTGTTCTTGGCCATTTGGAAGTTGGAGTCGTGTTGATTGAGTGTGTTGACAGTGTCTTATACAGGTAACGAGTTCAAACGAGTGCAGTTAATAACAGTAATGAGTGGAGAAAGGAGCTTCTTAAGAAAAAACTAACAGTTCTGTGGAGCCGGAATTTCTTACTGTTGGGTAGGTGATCAAATACTTATGTCATGCAATAAAATGCAAATTAATTACTCTAAAAATCATACAATGTATTTTCTGGATTTTTGTTTTAGATTCCGTCTCTCACAGTTGAAGGTACCTATGATAAAAATTACAGACATCTACATCTTGCTAGTTAGGAAAAACCTGCCGATTTTGCAGGTTATCAAATACTTGTTCTCCCCACTGTAGGTTCAGAACTTTTGTGAAACAGCACAGTTAGAAATRTATGGCAAATAGAAGATAACAATAACTGTTGTAAAATACATTGTGTCCGTAAAATGTATATAGTATGTACATTGCATTCGGAATGTATTCAGACCCCTTCCCCTTATCCAAATGTTGTTGCGTTACAGCCTTATTCTAAAATGGATTCAATACACACAATACCCCAATAATGACCAAGTGAAAACACACTTTTAGAATTTTTTTCAATAATTAATACTGGATAATTAAAAAAACATGGTTCTCAGACATTGAGCTCAGGTGCACCCTGTTTCCATTGATCATCCTTGATGTTTTTACAACTTGATTGGAGTCCGCCTGTGGTACATTTCAATTGATTGKACATGCTTTGGAAAGGCACACGCCTGTCTATAATAAGGTCCCACAGTTGACAGTGCATGTCAGAGCCAAAACCAAGCCATGAGKTCGAAGGAATTGTCCGTAGAGCTCCGAGACAGGATTGTGTTGAGACACAGATCTGGGGAAGGGTACCAAAAAATGTCTGCAGCATTGAAGGTCCCCAAGAACACAGTGGTCTCCATTATTCTTAAATGGAAGAAGTTTGGAACTACCAAAACTCTTCCTTGAGCAGTCTAAAAAACCTGATGGAGSTCTGTCAGAGTGACCAGAGTTCCTCTGTGGAGATGGAAGAACATTCCAGAAGGACAGCCATCTCTACAGCACTCCACCAATCAGGCCTTTATGGTAGAGTGACCAGACGGAAGCCACTCCTCATTAAAAGGCACATGACAGCCCGCTTGGAGTTTGCCAAAGGCACCTAAATGACTCTCAGACCATTAAAAACAGGATTCTCTTGTCTGATGAAACCAAGATTGAATGCCAAGCGTCCCTTCTGGAGGAAATCTGGCACCATCCCTACAGTGAAGCGTGGTGGCAGCATCGTGCTGTGGGGATGTTTTTCAGCCGCAGGGACTGGGAGACTAGTCAGGATCGAGGAGAAATATGAACGGGGCTGCAAAGTACAGAGATACTTGATGAGAACCTGCTCAAGACCTCAGACTGGAGAACAGGAGGGCTTCACCTTCCAACAGGACAATGACCCTGAGCACACAGCCAAGACAACGCAGGAGTGGCTTCGGGACAAGTCTCTGAATGTCCTTGAGTGGTCCAGCCAAAGCACGGATTTGAACCCAATCGAACATCTCTGGAGAGACCTGAAAATAGCAGTGCAGTGACACTCCCCATCCAACCTGACAGAACTTGAGAGGATCTGCAGAGAAAAATGGGAGAAACTCCCCAAATACAGGTATGCCAAGTTTGTAGCATCATACCCAAGAAGACTCGGAGCTGCCAAAGTTGTTTCAACAAAGTACTGAGTAAAGGGTATGAATATTTATGTAAATGTCATATTTCCGTCATTTTTTTTTGTTCGAAAAATGTCAACCTGTTTTTGCTTTGTCATTATAGGGTTTTGTGTGTAGATAGATGGGGGGGGGGGGGAGAAATGTAATTATTTTTAGAATATGGCTGTAACGAAATGTGGAAAAAGTCAAGGGGTCTGAATACTTTCCAAATGCAGTGTATAAGCTGGAAGTAGAAGCCTATGTGTTTTAGTTCACTCCAATTAGAGGAAGGGTTAGGMTGAAATAATAAAGGAAAATAAATGTAAAAAATATTTTATTTTACAAAACAGTATGGGGGATTGGAAACGATGCAGACGATTTAAATTGTAGCTTACATATTAATTCTGATCTGCCACGTAATTGTTTTATAATAACTGCTCTGCCAATGTGTAGTACCCACTTGGGTGATGCCCTGACATCTGCTTGCACCAGAAATCCCACCACACATCTGTAATTGTCAGAGTAGTAGTTCTCATCACTACGGGCCTCTGCTATCTCCGCAATCCTCTCGCTGTTGAAGTCGATGTTACCATTCAAACCAAAACAGTTCCCAGTTCCAGCTAATTAATTAATACTGAAATAAGGTTTTTATCAATGGAACAGAAAGGCTCCATCTCAATTAGTTTTCCCGTGATTCATCTCATCCTATCCTTGACCCCAACTGTATCAGACCTTTTAATAATACGCTTTGAAAAGGAGGCGAGGAGAGAGAATGCAAGGCAATCAAGTAAAGATGRATTGAGAAAGAACTGAAGAATAGTTGTTCATCTCCTCCCATTTTGACAACTCATTATGATTTACATTGGGATGGGGATGTAGGATGTACACTTACACTCCTAACCTCCCAGTCTGCCTTCCCCAGGAAAACACCTATCTGTGGAGGACCTCYCTCTACCTGGCTGCATCTGCCAGTGCTGAGTTCTTTGCTGACATCGCCCTGGCCCCTATGGAGGCGTGTAAAGTACGTATCCAGACCTGCCCCGGCTACGCCAGCAACCTCAGACAGTGTGCCCCCAAGATGTTCGCAGAGGAGGGCCTCTGGGCGTGAGTATCCCAACTAAATCAGCCGGTCACATTTCACTACCTCCTGCTTAGCCGTAACCCTTTGATGTTGGTCTGGATTTGTATAATCAGTGAAGTACTATACTGAACAAAAATATAAATGCAACATGCAACAATTTTCTAAGATTTCACTGAGTTACAGTTCATATAAGGAAATCAATCAGATTAAATAAATTACGGCCTAATCTATGGATTTCACATGACTGGGCAGGGGCTGAACCATAGGCCCACCCACTTAGGAGCCAGGCTCAGCCAATCAGAATGGGTTTTTCACCACAAACGGGCATTATTACAGACCGAAACACTCCTCGGTTTCATCACCTGTCTGGGTGACTGGTCGCCGATGATCCCGCAGGTGAAGAAGCTGGATCTGGAGGTCCTGGGCTGGTGTGGTTACACATGGTCTGTGGTTGTGAGGCCTATTGGACGTACTACAAAATTCTCTAAAACGATGTTGGAGGCTGCTTAATATAGTTCCAAATTAGGGTTAATTCTGGTGTGGGAAATGTCAATAAAACCAACAAGTCACTCATTTGCTCCACCTCTTCCTCTGTCCCCTCTAGTTTCTACAAGGGTGTGGTACCTCTGTGGATGAGGCAGATCCCCTACACCATGATGAAGTTTGCCTGCTTTGAGAGGACCGTAGAGCTGCTGTACAAACATGTGGTCCCCAAGCCCCGTGCTGAATGCTCCAAGTCTGAACAGCTGGTCGTCACCTTCGTGGCTGGATATATCGGTGAGTCCACAATGCTGGATAGACGTTTATTGAAATTGGTAGATGAATAGGTATGTTAACCTCTAACGAGTCACCCTCCCGGATCCGGGATCCTCCTCATCAAAAAAGCTGACTAGCATAGCCTAGCCTAACGCGACAGGGATATCCTATAATATAATTTCATGAAATCACAAGTCCAATACAGCAAATGAAAGATAAACATCTTGTGAATCCAGCCATCATTTCCGATTTTTAAAATGTTTTACAGTGGGCCTCCCGGGTGGCGCAGTGGTCTAGGGCACTGCATTGCAGTGCTAGCTGTGCCACCAGAGTCTCTGGGTTCGCGCCCAGGCTCTGTCGCAGCCGGCCGCGACCGGGGGGTCCATGGRGCGACGCACAATTGGCCTAGCGTCGTCCGGGTTAGGGAGGGTTTGGCCGGTAGGGATATCCTTGTCTCATCGCGCTCCAGCGACTCCTGTGGCGGGCCGGGCGCAGTGCGCGCTAACCAAGGGGGGCGGGTGCACGGTGTTTCCTCCGACACATTGGTGCGGCTGGCTTCCGGGTTGGAGGCGCGCTGTGTTAAGAAGCAGTGCGGCTTGGTTGGGTTGTGCTTCGGAGGAYGCATGACTTTCGACCTTCGTCTCTCCCGAGCCCGTGCGGGAGTTGTAGCGATGAGACAAGATAGTAATTACTAGCGATTGGATACCACGAAAATTGGGGAGAAAAGGGGGTAAAATTAAAAAAAAAAATATGTTTTACAGTGAAAACACAATATATATTTATATTAGCTCACCACAATAGCCAAACACACAACGCCATTTATTCACCGCCAAAATAGCTTTCACAAAACCCACAAATAGAGAAAATTAATCACTAAACTTTGAACAACTTCATCAGATGACAGTCTTATAACATCATGTTAAACAATACATTTATGTTTTGTTCGAAAATGTGCATATTTAGAGCTACAAATCGTGGTTTTACATTGTGAATACGTAGCCACAATGCACCAAATTGTCCGGAGATATTTTGGACAGTCACCTAATCTAACCAAAGAACTCATCATAAACTTAACTAAAAAATACATGTTGTACAGCAAATGAAAGATATACACTGGTTCTTAATGCAACCGCTGTGTTAGATTTTTWAAAATAACTTTAGTACAGCATGCAATATTGTGAGACAGCGCCCTACAATTCTCCGCCTTGTTGGAGCCAACATAAAACACAAAAATACGAAATAACATCATAAATATTCTCTTACCTTTGTTGATCTTCCATCAGAATGTTGTGCAAGGAGTCCTAGTTCCAGAATAAATCGTTGTTTTGTTTCTTCTGTCGAATTAGCAACTTTGGCTAGCCATGTGGAGGGCACATGTCCAAGAAATCTTTGCGCACTGAACGAAAAATTCCAAAAGTCACAATAAACGTTGAATAAACTGGTCAAACTCGGTTGAAAAATCCTACTTTATGATGTTTTTCTCATATGTATCCAATAAAATCAGAGCCGGAGCATTTCGTYGTGTAWACSWAACGCATTTCAGAAGACAATGTGGRGTTYCCYKGTGCGCAGTTGMAWACTGWCAAWAGAGCGGACCTGTCACTCCAAAAGCTCTCATTCGGTCTCAGATCAAGCTAGACACCCCATTCAACATTCTACTGCCTGTTGACATCTAGTGGAAGGCGTATGAAGTGCATACAGATCCATAAATATAAGCCAGTTGAATAGGCAGGCCCTGACACAGAGCCCCATTTTCAGAATTTTCCCTTCCTGTTTGGAAGTTTGCTGCCAAATGAGTTCTGTTTTACTCACAGATATAATTCAAACAGTTTTAGACACTTCAGAGTGTTTTCTATCCAATAGTAATAATAATATGCATATTGTATGATCTAGAACAGAGTACGAGGCCGTTTAATTTGGGCACGATTTTTTCCCAAAGTGAAAACAGCGCCCCCCTATTAAGAAGTTAACAGATTTACAACCATATAGGTCAGGGATGGGCAGAAACTTTGGTGGGGGCCACAAAACGCAACATGAGGAGCCATACTGGCTTGTGTCTGCTTACCCACACATGCAGTCAGAGCCTGCCCTAGCCTTTTGGGGGCCCTAAGCAAAATGTTGTTGGGGGGGGCCAACAAAATCCCAAACCAAGTCACGAACTCTGATACCTCCTGCGCCTTAACCTGTTTTCTTCCTGTTTTATTTTGTTCATTGGGGTGGCAGGTAGCCAGATGTTAGTGTTGGGC
Organism: Salvelinus sp. IW2-2015; assembly: GCF_002910315.2. Classification (NCBI taxonomy): domain Eukaryota; kingdom Metazoa; phylum Chordata; class Actinopteri; order Salmoniformes; family Salmonidae; genus Salvelinus; species Salvelinus sp. IW2-2015. The sequence continues at coordinate 46,965,101 of NC_036866.1, forward strand.
CAGTAACTGAAATGTTGCTGGATTGAATCCCTGAGCTGACAAGGTAAAAATCTGTCGTTCTGCCCCTGAACAAGACAGTTAACCCACTGTTCCCCGGTAGGCCGTCATTGTAAATAAGAATTTGTTCTTAACTGACTTGCCTAGTTAAATAAAGGTGTAAAAAAAAGGATTACAGGATAAGGTGGCGTGGAAACCGAAGGCAGCGGCATGCTGCTAAGAGGACTGATGTATCTGTGATTCGGAGCAGATTGACATAAGGAATAACTTTGCCGCACTGGTGCCTGAACTACCTGTCCTTTCATCGCTGGGACTGCTGTGCTGACTCCAACTATGCTGACTCCAGCAGTGGCTTCGTAGTTGAGTTTTGCTCCTTTCCCTCTCTCTGGATTTGACGGTGCACTGCCTGCTGTGGTAATTCTGAACCTATTGCCGGGAGCAGCGAGCGTGTGCTATCCTGCTTCTCCTGGGTCCGTGAAAGGTTCAACGAATTGTGTGAGGGGTGGGAATGGGCGGATTTCTCCATCCCCTTCTCCAGCTGTTGTATTGGGTAGTTCAATGGTARGAAACGTCTCAGTCCCYGGAGCAAAAATGTCCTGCTATCCACGAGTACAGGACATGAATAAGSTGCTCTCAAACATTTTAAACCTGCATCAGGAAATTTTGSCTATCATAGTTCGTGGGATTCAATTACACTATGAAGGGCAGCTCACAACAGCTGAAGATGGATTTTAAATAACTAATTGGGTCTCTGCTTGATACCAACAAATGCCCCATATCTGGCCCTGTGCCATCCCTAAATTTTGGCATTGAACATTTCAGCAGATTTTTTGCCCCCCGTAACTGGCTATGAGACTTGCAGCTCTGTGGGTGTAAAATGTATTGACAATTTTGATACCTTCTTGAAACACTGGTTTTATAAGGAGGATGGAATTCACAAGTAATTTGGGGTCCTGGATCCTTTCACAGCCTTATAAGGCTGCAATGAGACAATGACTTATCAATGACCCCAGCTCAGTTAATCCCTACCATTGTGTCACTGAGTTGTCATTATACTTTAGCAAATGTACATTATCCCAGAGGTGTTGGAAGACCCAATGTAAGTAACCTAATTTATGTCCCTCTAATTGCCCTGAATGCCTCTGCAGATCCTACAGCTATTGTATGCAGTAATCGTGCCTATGAACCAGAGTTATGCTGTTAGCACTGGGGTGGTGTGCCGTAGTAGGAAGTCAACTGTGCAGCTCACCCTGCACTAACATAAATTATGAGCATGTCTACTTCTGTTAAGCTTCCCAGTAAAGCAACGAAAACAATCAAGCATCCCAGGAAAGTGCTAAAAATAGCCCACGTTAACCTATGTAGCTTATTAAGAAACAAGGTTCATGAAATCAATAATTTGCTAGTAACAGATTGTCAGAATATGAATGCAATCTCTGAAACTCAGATGCCTTTTGATACAGTGGTAGCAATACATGTTTTAATCATCTACAGAAAAGACAGAAATGCCAAAGGTGGAGGGGTTGCCATTTTATATTAAGAATGACATTCCTGTAAAGCTTAAAAGATCTCATGTTAAATACTGTTGGAGTAATATGGCTACAGTTTCATCTACATCACCTAAAGCCCATTCTGGTGGGAAACTGCTATTGACCAACAAGTGCTAACAGGCAGTATCTGGATAATTGGTGAAATGCTTGATAATGTATGTGATCAACGGAGGTATATTTTATGGGTGTTTTTCAACATTGACTGGCTTTCATCAAGCTGCCCACTCAAGAAAAAGCTTCAAACTGTAACTAGTGCCTGCAACCTGGTTCACGTTATCAGTCAACCTACCAGGGTAGTTAAAAACAGCACAGGAATGAAATCATCAACATGTATTGATCGCATCTTTACTAATGCTGCAGAAATTGGCTTTAAAACAGTGTCCAAATCTATTGGACGTAGTGATTACAATCTAGGAAAACCAAAGTTCCAATGGCTTGGCCTAATATAGTGTGAGGTTCTACAATAAATGTTGTAGTGATTCCTATGTTATTGATGTAAAAAAATCTTCTATTGGCATGAGTATCAAATTTAAGCATGACATGCCAGCAACAAATGCTGCCACTACACATCCAAGTATAACTGATCAAATTATGAAAGTTGAGCATTGTAATTTCAATTCCGTAAAGTGTGTGTGGAAGAAGTGAAAATTGTCTATCAACAATGACAAGCCACCGAAGTCTGACAACTTGGCTGGAAAATTACTGAGGATAATAGTAGGCCTGGAGGGAAGCAAAAGTAATTCCGCTAACCAAGAATAGTAAAGCCTTCTCTTACTGGCTCAAATAGCCAACCAATCAGCCTGTTACCAACCCTTAGTAAAATTGTTTGACCAGWTACTATTTTACTGTAAACAAATTGACAACAGACTTTCAGCATGCTTATTAGCAAGGACATTTAACAAGCACGGCACTTATACAAATTACTGATGATTGGCTGAGAGAAMTTGATGATAAAACGATTGTGGGAGCTGTTTTGTTATGCTTCAGTGTGGCTTTAGATCGATAATTCCTCCGACCTCATGGCTTGGTTTTTGTTCTGACATGCACTGTCAACTGTGGAAACTTTTTATATAGATCGGTGTGTGTGTGTGTGTGTGTGTGTACACCTTACCAAATCATGTCCAATCAATTGAATTTACCACAGGTGGACACCAATGAAGTTGTAGAAACATCTCAAGGATGTAAACAGGATGAACCTGAGCTCAATTTTGAGTCTCATAGCAAAGGGTCTGAATATTTCTATTTTGTGTTTTTAATACATTTGCACACAAATAACCTGTTTTCGCTTCGTCATTATGGGGTGTGTGTAGATTGAGACGTTTTATTTAATCAATTTTAGAATACGGCTGTAACTTAGCAAAATATGGAAGAAGTCAAGGGGTCTGAATACTTTCCCGAATGCATTGTAGGTGGATGTACTGCATTTAAAATCCTTGAGGATATGGTAATAAAAAAATTCAGGCCACGTTAAATCGGTTAGCAGGCCATATTTGGCTGTATGTTTGAGACTGCTGCCCTAGTCAAAATCAAGATTTTCTATGTTGTCTTGATCACATCCCTGGTGTTTGTTCTCTCCCCTTCAGCCGGTGTGTTCTGTGCCATTGTGTCTCACCCTGCTGACTCTGTGGTGTCTGTACTGAACAAGGAGAGTGGCAGCAGCGCCATCGGAGTACTCAAGAAGCTCGGACCCAAGGGTGAGTACTGGATTCTTTCCAGAAGTTCTACAGACAAAGGCGGGCTATCCTATTGCCCATTCTAGACTGTTTTTAGAATGGCAATTCTCAACTGGTGGGTTGTGACCCAAATGGCGGTTTTGAATGGGTGTCTGATTTTAAATATAATGGAAAAAATACTCATCTGAATATAAATGACTAAAACMAGGTAGAACGTTTTTAGAAATGATAATGAACCTAACTTTTTGAATAATTTAATCCCTGAACAATTTTTCTTCAATCCCAGTATTTTTAATATGGAGCTATTAGCGCTGTTTAGTTGATTTTGTGGTCTCAAACTAGTAAGCTTATTAACATTCTTAATCAATAATATGGGCAAAATTGAATTATTGACAATGAAAAAGGTGGGAATGTTTTTCCTTTGTCATATTGTTGTCACATTTACTATCATGGCATAAAAATACATAAATCCAGATTGTGTTATGGCCTTTTTTCGCAACGCAAATATTGGGTTGCGACTGAGAGAACCTGGTTGAATTTGGGTCCTGAGGCACAACCAGTTAAGAACCACTGGTTTAGAATGTAGATTGATGGTGTTAACTTCACAGTAAATACACTGAGGTTTCCAACACACTCCTTAGATCTCTCTCTGAGGGCTGATTGCAGCTCCAGCCCAGATACCCCCAGCAGCTTTCTGGCTGGACAGTTGGAGGTGCTTGAGTCATTGGCATGTGCGAACAGTCTACCTACTCCCCAGTCAATTACCTGCACTGGCAGCCTTGCTGGAATACTACCAGTACAGACAGGCTGGGGAGCAGACATGCAATACCTATTACCACCTGTCTCAGAGTAACCATCATTAGTTGTTGACCTTTCATATTTTTAAATGGTGTAATGGGATATTAAAATATCAATTTGATCGGAGTTTAAAGTTTGCCTTTTAATTCTCTTGCTCTTTCTTCCCTCCGTTTGTCCTTCCTTCTCAGGTGTGTGGAAGGGTCTGGTGGCCCGTATCATCATGATCGGTACCCTGACCGCCCTGCAGTGGTTCATCTACGACTCTGTGAAGGTCTACTTCCGCCTGCCCCGTCCCCCTCCCCCAGAGATGCCCGAGTCCCTCAAGAAGAAGCTGGGCCTCACCGAGTAACGAAACAAATATCGGCTTTATCAACAAATAGCAATTCAAAATGGCAGCCTTATCAACAGCCATATAAGATGTAAGACAGCGGCCTTGTCAAACGCATCCTTCAGTTAACAACCGCCTAGCACACGGCTCTCTCTACCTGCTATAGTCATAGCTGTCCTGCCTGTAGCCCACCTACCCTGGGCTGGGCTACTGATCAGCAGGCTTGGGGTTGATTCAATTTTAATTTCTTGTCAGTTCTAGAAGTAAATTCTAATTTTAAATGCACATTTTCTTAATTGAATGCAAGGTAATTGGAATTTCAGTTTACTTCCTGAATTGATTGAATAGAAATTTAATTATCCCCAGCCCAACTGGTCATTGGTAATGACACATTAGGCATACTTAAAGATAAGAGGGAAGATGGTTCCCCCCTGTGGGGGTATAGAGGAAAGACTACGACATGAATGCAATCAGGTTTTAACACCCCACCATAGTTGGTTAATGTTCTAATAAATGTGGAAACAACAGTGTTTTGTCTTGTTTTTCAAGGATTGTGGCTGATAAGGAAGGTAATGTTTTGATTTCACTTTAGATGCCCCTTTAGAGACTGACCATTGCCAGTAGTTGTGATTTTAGTTATCTGTTTTAAATATGGGGCTGTGATAACTTTCAACAGTCAGATTTTTTGCGCCGTCACCTAAAACTACATATTTATAGGGTTGGGTGGTATCTAGATTTTCATCCGGTTTGTGTACCATACCGGGGTATACAGTATTACCAGAAGTGCGCACAAGGGGTTCCATTTTTAATTGCACAAAACAACTTTGACAACTGGGATCTTGATCCAGGAGGGGATTGAATCCTTCAGGAAGATGAGTCCCTAGACAAATCCGTTGACTCCTTCTGCACTTATTGTAAAAGGCTTGACAGGTGAACTGGTGGAAGTTCATCATTGGGGTGGGTTTTCAGATCAGTACAGATAAAGAGGTAAGGACAGCATTTTGGTATTCGAAAGAGTGTCTCATGGTGAAGTACTCAAACAGCTGACATGTCAGGTCACCCATTACAGAGGCAGTACACTTCCTGTGGGGGATGGAAGTTTAGGGCTTAGAGTTGATTACCTACACTCAGGAGGCAGCAGGCAGACAAGGAGAAAGGACTAGGAGACAGAAGACGACACGCCAAGGGTAAGACTTAATGTAAATATACTTTCATTTAGATTTTGGAGCAAGTGAAAGAGCAGTGGTGACCAGTGTCTGATTTTGGGGTGTCAAGTATGCGAAGCATGCACTATTAACCTATGATGGTGTGCAATACCCGTCTGTACATGGGCTACCTGAGCCTATATGATGCACTGCTGCAATTTCAATCAGCCTATTGACCCTGGATATTTAGGCTATTAGTTGATTAATCGTGGTATCCTGATTAAGGCCTCGTGATGTCATTGATTGGCAAGAAAAAGGCTAATACAGAAGGACCGGTAAAAAGCAACAGGAACATGTATTTTTAAGTGTGAACACAGTACACAGGGTGTTATGTGAGGTGTAACTAACTTAAGTCTACTTAATTGCAGTGGTGGAAAAAGTACCCAATTGTCATACTTGAGTAAAAGTAAAGATACCTTTTAATAGAACATTTCTCAAGTAAAAGTGAAATTCACCCAATAATTTACTACTTGAGTAAAAGTATTTGGTTTTAAATATACTTAAATATCAAAAGTAAATGTAATTTCTAAAATATTGAAAAAGTATAAATCATTTAAAATTCCCTATGTTAAACCAGAAGGCACCATTTTCTTGTTTTTTAAATTTACAGATAGCCAGTGGCACACAAACACTTAGACATAATTTACAAACTAAGCATTTGTGTTTAGTGAGTGCCACATCAGAGGCAAAAGGGATGACCAGGGATGTTCTCTTGATAAGTGCATGAATTTGACCATTTTCCTGACCTGCTAGTAACAAGTACTTTTGTGTGTCAGGGAAAATGTATGGAGTAAAAAGTACGTAATTTTCTTTAGGAATGTAGTGAAGTAAAAGTTGTCAAATACAGATTCTGCAAAAAAACTACTTAAGTAACAGTATTTAAGTACTATCTAAGTACTTTACCGCACTGCTTAATTGTCGCATCTATCTCTTTGGCGACAGCTTCCGCTTTAAATCCAGCCTGGGACAAGGCCGTCACGTACTGACGAGCAACCAGAATCCCACGCAGTGCATTCTCTGAGACAGGGCAATTTTTATCAAGGAAAAGSGATGTGTGTACTGAAGATGTTTTCCTTCAAATTAGTTTTGAATGTCATGTTATGGACGATTAGTGTATCGTGCTTTATAAAATTGTGGTGATTATTAATAGACTAAAGCCTATTTATTATAAACCCAGATGAAATCGGCTGAGATACTGAAATATTTGTGTTAAGCCTAAATAAAATTCGCATCGCATTCTAGAATTTTCTTGCCTGTCCAAACAAAAATACTTTTAAGATTGTGTATAAAGTTTATGATTCAAATATGTACTCGCGCCTCGTCATATTCTTTGGATATCTATTTAAAGTTATGCGTCTCTGCCAATGTATTTTGTCTACCCTCGGCCATATTGTCTATTTAGCAGATTGAGCGATAATGGAATGACTGTCTACTTTGAGAAAGTGGGACTGTTTTGAAATTGAATGTGTTGGCGACGCGCCATGCCCAAGAGATTATGGATTGCGCAAATTTAACGGTGGTCGTCCCATCTCATTCATCTGACTATTGTATTGGCCTGCCTTGTATCATCTTTACGGCATGGACAATTATATTTGTTTTTCTAGTAATCCAAAATATTATAATTGAAACAATGCATTGTTCATGGCCTACACGGATGACCTTGCCAAACGGATAAGGATCAAGCGAATTATAGCTCAATGTATTTATGCACGCCGTGGCTGGAGGACGATGTCATTCAACATTCACTTGCAATAGATTGACCATTTTGCGGCACTACCCTGTACTTTATTCTTTCCACCTTGACTTCACCATTATGGGCATTTGAGGAATAAAACTGCATTTCAACCATTGACCCATAATGTCTTTGCATGACTTAAAAAACAAGTTACTCCTAACTCATTGGCCATATTGCTGCAGCTATCATCCCGAGAAAGAATTATGTTGGTAACACTGCCTAGGAATTAAAACCCTCTTTATAACACATTATGCGCTATGCATATATCCCAGTTTGTTTAGCACTGCCCATATACTGGATACATATCGTCTATAGTCATCAGATAAGCAGGACAAGTGCACCAGATGGAGCCTGTGACATTACAGGATTACAGGATAACTCCTTTAACAGTCTGCAGTCAAATTTGGCATCCGATTAGCAGAGCCTTCACCAGGCCGTTGGAGCACAGGGAGGAGAGGAAGAGCCGCAGCAAACTACAGTAGAACTCTGTGCCGTCACTGTGGCGCTTTTTGTAGTGCACCCTCGTTTTGGGCCTGTGTCACATGCACTGATTGTAGTGCCGCAGCTCACCTATCTGATTCCTCCCACCTGCCCTGTCTGGATTTGGATACAGCCGTTGTGTGAGGTGTTGTGGATGCAGGGGGAAGGCACCGTAGCTCTCGTCTAGTCTGACATGTTGATTACATGGTGGTATTTATACCTCGCAGCTCGGAGCATCGTCAAACAAAGCAAGTATTTGTTGTCTTATACCTGGGGAAGTTCAGGGTGGCCTGCTAGTATCAGCTCTGCTCGGTTATAAGGGTTGCGGCTCAGATGTTGATGTGTGTGTAAGAAATGGGTGTAGGAGGTGAAAGCCACATACGACTACGAGCTGTAGAATCAAATGTACAAAACCGTCATCTGTAATCTCCGTGCAGTGCTGCCAGCCTGCCGTTTTAAAGCAACGCAGGCTGTTTTTTTATGAATGCATTACTTATTTAGTGAAACCTAAATTCACCCTACCAAGGTCGACCAACGTGTTTGGCCAGCTTGGTTGATAGGGTTTATAATGTATGCCATTTATCCAAAGCGACTTACATCCTAGCATACATACATTTTTTTAACGTATGGTTGGTCCCAGGAATCGAACCTACTATCCTGGCGTTGCAAGAGTCACGATCTACCAACGAAGCTACAGAGGGAAAGGAAAGGAAACAGATGACCATTTGTTGTATGTCTTTGGACGTGTGAAAGACCACTTCTGTTTCTCCACCTCACTTTCCCCTTTCTCTCTTCATAGCGTTGAACATGGCCTCTATCCTTCAGAAGCTCATCACACCCCTGTTCAGTGGGACCCCTGAGCCCGCCAGGAACAAGGTGACCGTGGTGGGGGTCGGCCAGGTGGGCATGGCCTGTGCTGTCAGTATCCTGCTCAGGGTAAGACCAGACCTGCTGTGTTTATACTCCTGTCAGGTTACTGCCCCTACTTTACCCCCTAGTGCTACAGTATTATAGTGTTTAGTCTATTGCACTGACACTGGATTACCCTTTGCCCTGAGACATGGCTGTAGACTCCTCAGATGCCATAGGAGTCTACTGTCATGTCTCAGGGCAAGCTTACGCTCTGCCTACTGATCTTCTCTCAATATTACACGTCCATCCATTCCCTCCTCATTACAGTGTTATTATAATGTTCAATACTTTATTGCTAAACTATAAAACAGGCTTTTAGACATGCAGAATATGTGTAATTGACTATCATTGCTTAGACTGATATTAGCTCAGAAGGGATTATAAATGTGTTTGTAATCTGTTATAAAGAGAGTATTATTCCTAGGCAGTGTTACCAACATAATTCTTTCTCAGGATGATAGCTTGCAGCAATGTGGCCAATGAGTTAGGAGTAACTTATTTTTGAAGTCATGCAAAGACATTATGGGTCAATGGTTTGAAATATAGTTTTATTCCTCAAATGCCCATCATGGTGAAGTCAAGGTGGAAAGAATAACTGCACAGTCATTGTACATTCATCACATCTTAMCCCCCTTCTCTTTCTCTCTCTCTTCAGGAGCTGGCTGATGAGCTGGCCTTGGTGGATGTGATGGAGGACAAGTTGAAGGGAGAGATGATGGATCTGCAGCAYGGCAGCCTCTTCCTCAAAACGCCCAAGATAGTCGCCAGCAAAGGTGAGAGTGTGTAGTGCAATTGTGCACCAGGAAACCAGAAAACCAAGATGGACACCATCTGCGTGTCAAATGTCTGTGTGTTAAATTAAGTACTCTCACTGAGAGGGGAAGTGTATGAAAGGGAGATGGGGAAAAGGGTGAAAAGGAAATGTATGAATGCACTATTCTGATATACAGTACTCATTGATTTGATATTCTYCCACGGTCAGACTACTCTGTGACGGCGAACTCTCGTATCGTCGTGGTAACAGCGGGCGTTCGTCAGCAGGAGGGAGAGAGCAGGTTGAACCTGGTTCAGAGGAACGTCAACATCTTCAAACACATCATCCCTCAGATCATAAAACACTCCCCCAAGTGCATCATCATCGTGGTCTCCAACCCAGGTACACTCACATATGCATACTGTATATACCAGTGGAGGCTGGTAGGAGGAGCTATAGGAGGACGGGCTCATTGTAATKGCTGGAATGGAATTAWTGGAWCGGTATCAAACATATGGAAACCATGTTTGACTCYATTCCATTCCAGCCATTACAATGAGCCCGTCCTCCTATAGCTCCTCCCACCAGCMTYCACTGGTACATACACACCTAAATAAACACACACCAAGTACACTCTCACACACAGACACCATAGACTGAGCCATTAATTTAGATATATAAATATATGGCTCTGCAGACAATCACACCTACATATACTGTAGTACCTACACACACTTGAATGCAAACGCTTACACATCCCAGTTACACACACATAGATACACACTAACATTTACATTTAAGTCATTTAGCAGACGCTCTTATCCAGAGCGACTTACAAATTGGAAAGTTCATACATATTCATCCTGGTCCCCCCGTGGGGAATGAACCCACAACCCTGGCGTTGCAAGTGCCATGCTCTACCAACTGAGCCACACGGGACCACTAACACAGATACAAACTCACACACCAGATACAGTAGTGTTCATCCAACAACTTGTTATGGAAGTCTAACCCCAGAAATCTCTCCCTGGCTGTAGTTGATGTGCTGACCTACGTGACCTGGAAGTTGAGCGGCCTGCCCAAGCACCGTGTCATCGGCAGCGGCACCAACCTGGACTCTGCCCGTTTCCGTTACCTGATGGCCGACAAACTGGGCATCCATGCTACCAGCTTCAACGGATGGATCCTGGGAGAACACGGAGACACCAGTGGTGAGTGTGTGTGTGTGCGTGCATACGTACAGTACCAGTCAAAAGTTGACACACCTACTCATTCAAGGGATTTTCTTTATTTTTTACTATTTTCTACATTGTAGAATAATAGTGAAGACATCAAAACTATGAAATAACACATGAAATCATGTAGAAATCAAAAAAGTGTTAAACAAATCAGATTTTAGATTCTTCAAAGTAGCCACCCTTTGCACACTCTTGGCCTTCTCTCAACCAGCTTCAACTGGAATGCTTTTCCAACAGTCTTGGAGTTCCCACATATGCAGAGCACTTGTTGGCTGCTTTTCCTTCACTCTGCGGTCCAACTCATCCCAAACCATCTTAATTGGGTTTAGGTCTGGTGATTGGAGGCCAGGTCATCTGATGCAGCACTCCATCACTCTCCTTCTTGGTCAAATAGCCCTTACACAGCCTGGAGGTGTGTTGGGTCATTGTCCTGTTAAAAAACAAATGACAGTCCCACTAAGTGCAAACCAGATGGAATGGCGTATCACTGCAGAATGCTGTGGTAGCCATGCTGGTTAAGTGTGCCTTGAATTCTAAATAAATCACTGACAGTGTCACCAGCAAAGCACCCCCACACCACCACACCTCCTCCTCAATGCTTCACGGTGGGAACCACACATGCGGAGATCGCCCGTTCACGCACACGCGTCTCACAAAGACACTCCAGACCAAAGGACACATTCCACCGGTCTAATGTCCATTGCTTGTGTTTCTTGGCCCAAGCAAGTGTCTTCTTATTATTTGTGTCCTTTTAGTAGTGGTTTCTTTGCAGCAATTCGACCATGAAGGCCTGATTCACGCAGTCTCCWCTGAACAGTTGATGCTGAGATGTGTCTGTTACTTGAACTCTGTGAAGCATTTATTTGGGCTGCAATTTCTGAGGCTGGTAACTCTAATGAACTTGTCCTCTGCAGCAGAGGTAACTCTGGGTCTTCCTTTCCTGTGGCGGTCCTCATGAGAGCCAGTTTCATCATAGCGCTTGATGGTTTTTGCGACTGCACATGAAGAAACTTGGCACTTTCCGGATTGACTGACCTTCATGTTTAAAGTAATGGACTGTCGTTTCTGTTTGCTTATTTGAGCTGTTCTTGCCATAATATGGACTTAGCCATATTTGGTAAAAGATCATCTTCTGTATACCACCCGACCTTGTCACAACACAACGGATTGGCTCAAACGCATTAAGGAAAGAAATTCTGCAAATTAATTGAAGACACATCTGTTAATTGAAATGCGTTCCAGGTGACTACCTCATGAAGCTGGTTGAGAGAATGCCAAGAGTGTGCTAAGCTCTCATCAAGGCAAAGGTGGGCTACTTTGAAGAATCTCAAATATAAAATATATAATATACATTTGTCCAATTTATTAACCATAAACACATACGTACGTACAGTACCAGTCAAAGGTTTGGACACCTACTCATTCCAAGGTTTTTCTTTATTTTTACTATTTTCTACATTGTAGAATAATAGYGAAGACATCAAAAGTATGAAATAACACATATGGAATCATGTAGTAACCAAAAAGTGTTAAAGAATACACACGCAGTGTGTATTCCATTCAAATGTGCTASTGAATTCTTAGACTATAAGTAGCAGCGACCCCAATCTTGAGGGTCACTGTGATAAAGGTGAGGGACAGATCTGTTAATCTGGACTGTCTGGACCCTACAGGTCCAATGCAGCTATTTTTATATCAATATCAAATCATTTCTGGGTAACAATTAAGTACCTTACTGTAATTGTTTTTAATTAAAATGGTCCAAAATAGCTTCTTAGCAATAGGACTGTCTAGGACTGTCTGGGAGTGGGAGGGGAGAACTAGCTGTTATGGGCAGAGGTTTCTTACTGGTCTATTAACTCATTTACCGCCTGGTGATGTCACTAGGTAGGCCAAAACTCACTTCCACCAAAACAGGCAAAAATTTCAGCYGGTCTTTTCAAACATCTCTTACACTAAAAGGGCATTATCATAATTTTCACAATTTCACAGTATTATTACAACCTCAGTGTRGAAATATATATAAAACACAGGATCACGTTTTTTTGACTGTACTGGGCCTTTAAGGGGATAACAGGTAATAAGGTTAAGTGTGTGTGGGTGTGTGTTCCAGTCCCTGTGTGGAGCGGCACTAACGTAGCAGGTGTTAACCTGCAGACACTGAACCCTGACATCGGTACTGATGCTGACCAGGAGAACTGGAAGGAGACTCACAAACAGGTGGTTGACAGGTAATGTACACAGCACCGTACCAACACAAACTATTACCTCTATTACTTTTGTTGTATAGACTCTTAAGGGGGRAAAAAGGTGTCATCTAGAACCTACAAGGGTTCTTCGGCTGTCCCCATAGGACAATTCAAATCTATTTATAAAGCCCTTTTTACATCAGCAGATGTCACAAAGTGTTTTTACAGAAACCCAGCCTAAAACCCCAGAGRGCAAGCAATRCACAGTGGCTAGGACAAACTCCCTAGAAAGGCAGTAACCTAGCAACAATCCTATACAGGAACCAGAGGCTCTGAAGGGTGGCCAGTCCTCTTCTGGCTGTGCCGGATGGAGATTATTAGAGTACATGGCCATTAAGGCCAGATTGTTCTTCAAGATGTTCATAGATGACCAGCAGGGTCAAATAATATTCACAGTGGTTGTAGAAGGTGCAACAGGTCAGCACCTCAAGAGTAAATGTCAGTTGGCTTTTCATAGCCGAGCATTCAGAGGTTCGAGACAGCAGGTGAGGGAGAGAGGGAGAATCGAAAACAGCAGGTCTGGGACAAGGTAGCAGATCCGGTAAACAGGTCAGGGTTCCATAGCCGCAGGAAGAACAATTGAAACTGGAGCAGCAGCACGACCAGGTGGACTGGGGACAGCCAGGAGTCATCAGGACATGGTTTCCCAAACTCGGTCCTGGGGACAACACGTTTTGGTTTTTGCCCTAGCACTACACAGCTGATTCAAATAATCAAAGCTTGATGATGAGTTCATTATTTGAATCAGCTGTGTAGTGTTAGGGCAAAAACCAAAACATGCACCCCTTGGGGTCCGCAGAACCAAGTTTGGGGAACGCTGCCATAGGAGAACCCTTTGAAGAACCCTTGTTTGTTCCAGGTAAAACCTTTTTGGCACCAAGTAGAACTGTTTTGGGTTCCATGTATAACCCTTTCCACAGAGGGTTCTACATGGAATTTTACCTGGAACCCCCAAGAAATATCCTATTGGGACAGCCGAAGAACCCTTTTGGAACACTTTTTTCTAAGTGTATTTGAGTCATTCTCATACMTGTAGTTTGGCTCTCTCACTGTAATGGAGTCCTGGATATATTGAGCCCAAGGGCACAACTGCAGCCTGATCACTTCCACAAGATTTTTCCCTGGCAACCGTCTGGTTACTGGCCCGCTTCTCAAACCTCAAGCCTACTAAAATAAAAAGTGTAATTGTGTGTTCCAGTGCCTATGAGGTGATCAAGTTGAAGGGCTATACTAACTGGGCCATTGGCCTGAGTGTAGCTGACCTCACCGAGAGCCTCATCAGGAACATGAACAGGATCCACCCTGTCTCCACCATGGTGAAGGTGAGAGACACACTCCATACACGTACTGCATGCACACGCACACTTGGCCTTGTGCCTTCTCACACCACTGGAGGTGTGCGGTTATTCCCTGACAACGCACAGTCTGTTGTATGTAAATGCTTACACAACAGATATGTAACCGATAAACAAACAGGCATATAGACATATGCACACCTTTGCACAAAAGTCAAGATGATGCCGTTGCTCGACAGGGCATGTACGGGATCGATGACGAGGTGTACTTGAGCCTGCCGTGCGTGCTGAATGCTGGGGGCGTGGCCAGCGTGATCAACATGACCCTGACGGATGACGAGATCGGCCAAATTAAACAGAGCGCTGACACGCTGTGGGACATCCAGAAGGACCTGACTGACGTGTAGCGACACTAACAGAACACCAAGGGGCGCCACATTCCACTCAACCCCTAGGGTGTGTCCCAATAATATCTCCTTTCTCCTCTAGTGTGCATTCGTTCACTACTTCCCACAAATCTAAAATCAAGTGCACACTTTGGGAGAAAGGAGAGATAATTGGGACATWGCCCCAACTCTCCTTATCACCTATTACTCAACATATGCCACTTAGCAGACGGACGCTTTTATTTAAAGCGACTTACAGTACAGTGATTGCATATAGTTCTAATATGTGTTTTTGATCCGTGTGGGAATTAAACCCACAGCTTTTGCATTGCTAGCCTCGCTCTTAAAGAGCAACTGCCCCTATAAAACAACTTCTCATGTATAAAACCGCCTATGTGGCAAATWTACAACAAAGTGTAAATGGGATAATTTTTGGTCATAAAGTCAGTCTCATCCAAAATGTTGTGAGACTTGTGGTCGTGACTGCATCACAACGTAAATGAAGGTTGGGTTTGTTTCGTTCCTGCCCACAGCTGGCAGCACTCAATTAATCATCAATTCGGGAGGTGAAGCTGCAAATGATCCAATCTTAATGCCTATGGTAAATTTGTGTTTACTTTGGATATCCATATTGGGCTAGTTAGGGACCATCAGTAAATTACACAATGTACATGGGCCAATATGTTAATTCCAACAGCTAAAAATGTCAATGACTTAAAAACCTCAAACTAATTATAATTTAAATAAATGTATATACAAATATTGAACGCATTTGATGAGAAAACTAAAAGGTGTTCAATGTGAAAATATTGTCTTTTACATTGTAATTTGTTGACAGTCCATAACTAGCCCCGGAGATAGGCTATCCAAAGAGAAACCAACTTTGCCATAGTCGCACACCAGCTGGCTGAAKCTAATTGGCTAAATAATTTGACYAACTCTTCCCACCTGCAAACACACACAAGACACCCACATCATACCAGACCCCGAAACCAACTCAAGTTTCAATTCAGTCATGGCTGCTAGCATTTCTAATGAACCAAATCTAAAACGAGAGATAATCAGGAAGTGCAGTTGCCCTTTAACAACTGAGCCACACGGTTAAATGACACGGTTCCAAAAATACACTTTCACAGTGTCACTGCTGTTATCTTTCACACTTGTAATCTTCATAGCTTTCCTGACATCTGGGTGTTTGGTCTCATTGTCAAGCGCGTTAGGTGTTAGGGTTACTTTGCACGTGGCTGCTTAACAGGAAAAGGTGCAGATGGAAGCGTCTTTGTTTCCCTGAAAAAGCGCTATATAAAAACCAGGAAAAGTGCTAGGCTATATAAAAACYATGTATCATTCAGATGTCAGCAAATGCTTCAGTCATTTTTCCCTTTTTAAAGTGAAGGGTTATTAATCATGTTGGATGTGTAAAATAAAAGTGTTTATTGGTGTTGGAATGAATAAAGTCCTCAATCTTTGTTTTCAGAATGATTGAAACCGTTATTAATAAACAATTTATTTGGTTCAGATTTAGAAGCATAATTTCTGTATTTTCATGATAATTTCATACATGCATGTACAAACACAATATACTATGTACAGCAACAGTTTTTTTCCCATTCGTGCTCAGATTGAGCTCTAGGGTGTCAAACATTGCAGTATGTACTGGAGTGTCACAGTACTTGTCCTAACAACACACCATGGCGTGTGCCCTCAGTCTGACCAGTAGGAAYGTGTCTGTCATGTCATCCCACATCAGTGTGATGGGGCAACCTCTCACAGTGAGGAGAATGTAAACATCGTGTGACCATGGTGAAGTGGGTCTGAATGGTGTTGAGGGGTGTTACTGCTGTTAATTATGGTGGCGTGACAGTCCTGTGTCACTAGAGTTACTGTAAGTAGCCCGAGGACAGGCATAGACATGTTTTTTTTCTTCTAATCACCTGTCAGTGTTGACTTTGAAGGGAAACCCCTTTAAAAATTAGTCCAGCAGAAGACTGTCAATACAATTGGAYCATCAAATATTACATGATTTCTCTTAATAATTGACATTTGCTGCAAGTTATGGAATATAATTTTATTCAATGAGCTCAAAAAAATAACTAATTGGTATTAGACGCATCAACAGAACATATAAAGACGCTCACATTAAATCGTTCCACATAGTTGGTTTTCCACATTGGTTGGTCTTGAAAATATAGATCTGAGTTTCCCTGACCGGAAAGAAAACAAATATGTATGACAGAAGTTTTAGTAGAGCTGATGCAACAGGAGACCAATCTGTGTTTTCACTGCGGGTCCCTGAAGAGACAACACACACACACACACACACGACTCATATCGAGCAATACACATACAATCCACACATATTCAGCTGATTGGGACAAATGTGCTGTGGAGGAAGCTAGAATGGAGAGAGAATCATGCTCATTGCTCACCTAATTGTAAAGCGTCCCCTTTTCTGCCCTCTGATATGAAACGATAGTGTCCTCGCTCTAACAAATTGGGACCCATACATGGGCTGTCCTTCTAAATATTTTGCTAAACCTTTCATACAACTGGTGGACCACTCTTTACACATAGTTATCAAAATCCCTTTAATTTCTGTAACTTTGGCAACAATAATGTAATTACATGTAAGTAGCCCTGCACAAACGAGCCGGAACGGCTCATCGCCTGTTTCTGTAGCGCGAGGCAGCTTGACCCTGAAGAGGACGCCAGTCTATYGCAGGGCCTAACCAGCAATCKTTCTCGTTAATGCTGAGTGCCAAGCAGAGAGGCATTGGGTCCCACTTTTACAGTCTTTGGTATGACTTGGCAAAGGGATCGAAYTCCCAACCTTCCAATCGCAGGGCGGACACTCTAACCACAAGGCCACTACATACTAATTAAATATTCACAATATGGAACAAATGCACACATAATTGTATTGCCTAACGATAAGTGTAACGGATGTGAAATGGCTAGCTAGTTAGCGGGTACGCGCTACTAGYGTTTCAATCAGTTACGTCACTTGCTCTGAAACCTAGATGTAGTGTTGCCCCTTGCTCTGCAAGGGCCGCGGCTTTTGTGGAGCGATGGGTAACGATGCTTCGTGGGTGACTGTTGTTGATGTGTGCAGAAGGTCCCTGGTTCGNGATGGGTAACGATGCTTCGTGGGTGACTGTTGTTGATGTGTGCAGAAGGTCCCTGGTTCGCGCCCGTGTCGGGGCGAGGGGACGACGTAAAGTTAAACTGTTACATAAGGACAACCGTAGCCGTTACACAACTGTATGCATAAAAAGAGAAAGATCTTTCTTACGCGCGCCTTTTAAGTACAGTATCGCCCAAGGAGTCCAGTTTCTCCGCTGAAACCAAGTACAGGCAATAGATGTTATTGTAACTTCTATTCAATGCACTTTTAATCAACCCAAATTCTAGTTTTGAGCGGTCTGTAGGATGCGTAAAATGTGGTTACCTGGGGCGAGCTCCAAGGATGAGACATTAATGTAACCAAGAGTAGCGCGAGCAAAAGAGTCGTTGAGGTCTGAAAACTAACAATAAAATGTCGTCTTTATATCATTAAGTATTTTGAGAAAAATATTTTTATGCTACTGTAAAAGCACCACAGCAAACCAATATACATGCGTAAAAGGGTACATGTTCCTACAAAATGAGAATTAGAATAATCATGCCATTGTTACTCTTTCAACCACCGGTTATTAATGAAAATAACATTCAATAATGCATTAAGCATAGAAGAGTTCTCCGATACAGTATATCAAAGCACATCATTATCCCTATATTTAGGCAAATAGTTTACTTACTTGAATTTCTATAGGATGTCTTCAGTTGCTCGCTACTAAATATTGTATTTGCATCTACAGTCGTGGCCAAAAGTTGAGAATGACACAAATATTAATTTTCAAAGTCTGCTGCCTCAGTTTGTATGATGGCAATTTGCATATACTCCAGAATGTTATGAAGAGTGATCAGAYGAATTGCAATTAATTGCAAAGTCCCTCTTTGCCATGCAAATGAACTGAATCCCCCAAAAACATTTCCACTGCATTTCAGCCCTGCCACAAAAGGACCAGCTGACATCATGTCAGTGATTCTCTCATTAACACAGGTGTGAGTGTTGACGAGGTCAAGGCTGGAAATCACTCTGTCATGCTGATTGAGTTCGAATAACAGACTGGAAGCTTCAAAAGGAGGGTGGTGCTTGGAATAATTGTTCTTCCTCTGTCAACCATGGTTACCTGCAAGGAAACACGTGCCATCATCATTGCTTTGCACAAAAAGGGCTTCACAGGCAAGGATATTGCTGCCAGTAAGATTGCACCTAAATCAATCATTTATCGGATCATCAAGAACTTCAAGGAGAGCGGTTCAATTGTTGTGAAGAAGGCTTCAGGGTGCCCAAGAAAGTCCAAGCGCCAGGACCGTCTCCTAAAGTTGATTCAGCTGTGGGATCGGGGCACCACCAGTAAAGAGCTTGCTCAGGAATGGCAGCAGGCAGGTGTGAGTGCATCTGCACGCACAGTGAGGCGAAGACTTTTGGAGGATGGCCTGGTGTCAAGAAGGGCAGCAAAGAAGCCACTTCTCTCCAGGAAAAACATTAGGGACAGACTAATATTCTGCAAAAGGTACAGGGATTGGACTGCTGAGGACTGGGGTAAAATCCTTTTCTCTGATGAATCGATTGTTTGGGGCATCCGGAAAAAAGCTTGTCCGGAGAAGACAAGGTGAGCGCTTACCATCGTCCTGTGTCATGCCAACAGTAAAGCATCTGAGACCTTCATGTGTGGGGTTGCTTCTCAGCCAAGGGAGTGGGCTCACTCACAACTTTGCCTAAGAACACAGACATGAATAAAGAATGGTACCAACACATCCTCCGAGAGCAACTTCTCCCAACCATCCAGGAACAGTTTGGTGATGAACAATGCCTTTTCCAGCATGATGGAGCACCTTGCCATAAGGCAAAAGTGTAACTAAGTGGCTCGGGGAACAAAACATATATTTTGGGTCCATGGCCAGGAAAACTCCCAGACCTTAATCCCATTGAGAACTTGTGGTCAATCCTCAAGAGGCGGGTGGACAAACAAAAAGCCACAAATTCTGACAAACTCCAAGCATTGATTATGCAAGAATGGGCTGCCATCAGTCAGGATGTGGCCCAGATTGTTAATGACAGCATGCCAGGGCGGATTGCAGAGGTCTTGAAAAAGAAGGGTCAACACTGCAAATATTKACTCTTTGCATCAACTTCATGTAATTGTCAATAAAAGCCTTTGACACTTATGAAATGCTTGTAATTATACTTCAGTATTCCATAGTAACATCTGMCAAAAATATCTAAAGACACTGAAGCAGCAAACTTTGTGGAAATTAATTTGTCATTCTCAAAACTTTTGGCCACGACTGTACAACAAGTCGATGGCTTCTTATTAACTGTCTTAACTGTCCCTGGTCCCCATTAGTCATGAACTGGGTATTATACGGGGACATTCCTTCGCACCTTGTGCGTAACAGCGAGGTGCTGTTCAAACTGTCATCACTCCAGACACAAAGTTCATCCACCGGGTCGAAATATCTGATTCAGAGTTAAAAGTTTACAAATATGTTTTTTTCTCTTCCGGACCAACTCTTCCCTGCATCATGGAAAGGCACTAAGATGTGACGTTTCGACCTCGCTGAACACAGGAGTTTCATTACATAGAAAACAGAGCATGTTACGAATTCCCTGAAGGTTGGTGACTGTTTTCAGCACCTCACAATCGTGAGCTGCCCACTCCACTCCCTATCCCTCACAACCAGAGCCTTCGAGTTTAGGGGGTACCATAAACCTGCCTTAAACTCTCTAGCCCTGTTTGTACCTGGTGCTAACATGGGTCCTTTGTCCTGATCTTGTCTACATTCGGATTGTGCCCACATTTCCATAAATATGTCAACACATGGTATTAAAATGTCTTATCCATCCACCGTGTCTGCATCGTGACCAGATTCTGGTCCTTTCCATTACRCAAATTATTTCACAGCTATTCTTTTGAAATAATATGTATTTATTGTAAGACATATTGATGTAGTCAGTCAATGGTGCCACCTGTCAATAATTAGGGGGCGGAATAATGAGGATATAAATTCTTTCTCTGTGTAGATCAGTCTACACTACCAAGATATCCAGACATAATGTGTCTTAACTACCTCGGGAAAGGTGGGCAGGATGTTCTCATCACAATGTGTCCTTTGATTGTGTCCACATTTTTACACAGGAGTAGACAATCAGAATGTCGACAAATTATGCAAATTAGAACCAGGTACAAATGGGGCTACTGACCTGTGTGACCGTGCCCTGGTAGGTTGCTAGGGGATGTTACTAGGGGGACAGACATCTGCCGATCCTCTTGACTATACAGTTTACACAATCAATGCAGTCAAGCAGTGGCAGAGCAACATCTCTGTCTCTGCCCATCAACAACTGGACTCACTCATATCTCTGGACTTGTGGGATGGTTTGCATGCCCAAAGTGAGTTGTGTGACATGTATATATTGTTCTTAATAGTTTGTGGTTGCATTATGCATGTTGCCTCTGTATAGCTTGTGACCTGTAAACGTTCAGAGATCAGATATTTATACAGTCCTTTATTACTGCTCTTGTGATAGGTACAGTATATTCATTGCCTTTAATTTCCTTCTACATAACCTTTGCCATTTTTCATCCCCATATACTTCGTCAATGTGTGTCAACTCYAGGTCAGCAAATACGTAGAGCCGGGTCGCTCTCTTTCACAGCATGTATAACCCGTGTTCACCTGATTACAGTGTGTTCTTCCTAATGATCCCGGGGGTGTATTCTAACCGCGCTGTACACTGGTGCACGAGACCAGAAAATGTGACACTTCCTACTCGCTTGGTGTGAATGCCTGTTAGTTGACCCCGAAGACATTGTTAGTTTGATGAGGCAGACACGCTTCTGTTTGAGAATGTGGACCTAAGGGCGGTTGATCAATGTAGCCTATGTTTTGTCAGATCCCCCCCCCCCCACAATTTAATTTCCTATTCGTATTTTCTCAGAATGAATACATTATTATTATACATTGGCATTGAGGCAGGTGGATGATTGTTTTGACAGGTTGTCTGTGTTCAATTTGCAAATCTTGACAATTCCTTGAATGTCCAATTTCAAATGACAGGTAACTGCCAAAATAAAGGAAACATCAAGTGTCTTAATAGTGCGTTTGAGCCACCACGTGTCGCCAGAACCGCTTCAATGCTTAACGTAGCCAGGTGAAAAAAAGARAAGAAGCCTGAAACGAAATCCCCCACATTCTGGTCTTGACGCGAATAAAAAATGTAAAAAAATAAAAAAGTTTGAGGTTCTCTTCTGCACTGTTCAACCAATCCAGTAAATGAAAGAGTGTTGGTTTGTTAACATCCAAAAGTGGAAGTCATGTCACTGCCTCGCTCTTCCATTTCCCCTGAAAACCAGAGGCTAGTATAGATTCTACAAGTGTCTGGAACTCTATTGGAGGGATGCGACACTATTCTTCCACAAGAAACTCCAAATGTTGTGTTTTATTGATGGTGGGGAAAACTGTCTCAGGCGCCGCCCCGGAATCTCCCATATGTGTTGAAATGGGTTGAGATCTGGGGACTGACACACTTTAAACCCCTCTTCCTAAGTCACAAATATTTTATTTTAGTCATGGTAGCCAAAATAATGGGCAACTGGGCTTTTTAAAATACATGACAAAGCATGATGGGCTGTTAATTGCTTAATTAACTTAGGAACCACACCTGTGTGGAAGCACCTGCTTTCAATATACTTGGTATCCCTCATTTACTCAAGTGTTTCCTTGATTTTGACAGTTACGTGTACATCACTTCTTTTTTAAAGCAGCATTGCCTGTTCTTTTAATCTACATTAGTAATCTGAATTTTGTGTAAAAAAAAAAAAAAAAATGGTCAGGCACATTTGTTTTTAAAAACACACTACTTCAAGTATGTATTTACAAAAGATACATTGAGTAAAACATCTCTCTGACAAACCTCTTAATACATTAAGTAGAAAGTGACAAAGCCCAGCTGCTGTGAGACCATCAATATCTGGGTTGTAGAGACACATCTGTAGCATTGGATGCATTCGTTTTAGCTCGCCCAGTGCCCCAGGTGGGTGGAAATTTTCATTTTTAGGAAGGAATAGTTTAAAATGTGTAAATTCAACTCACCCAGTGTCCTGGACAAGCTTAAATGAATGTACCCATTTGTGACCCGTTGTGCGCACAGGGCAAGTCATCTTCAACAGCTTAGTATTTAGTGATGCAAAACATTCTGAACATTGCAGATAGAATAAATAGAGCTGACATAATTCCCTATCTGACAATCATATCTGTTCTACACAATACATTTCTATCTGAATGTTCTGTAAAGCTACATCCTCCTGAACAGCACACAGGTGTAACACAACTGTACTCTAAACAGCCATACAAAAATTCCAGAAACTCTTCACCATCAAGTAACCAAAACACTTCTCTGACTGTACAGATAACATTCCAGAACAACATTCTAGAAGAAAGACTGCTGTAACAGATTCAACACTTCTCCYCCAGAGCGATGTCCAATCCAGTGGTTGGTCCAGTCACATGTCAATCATCATAATCAGTCGATCAGGAACGGGCAGTGACACAAAGGRCCCAATTCACCCATTGGGCCTTGAAATAAAGTAGTCCCTTAGTAACAATGTCCATCGATGGCAACCAGGTTATGAGGCCGTTTCCGTCAAAGGAAACTTTACGATACCAGTTGTATTCATACGCCTGCCCAAAGAAACATTATTTTCCTTTGACCAGAAAGAGGTTTCTGATTCACAGCTTTGACCTTTGACATGGGGGTAGTCTTGGCCAATAGTTGACCAGTAGAGAAAAGTCACCAATATAAACTATTATAAATAGAGTCAAGCGATTTCATATCCTCCAATCCAAAGATGTTCACTGTTATACCATATTGTTGCTCTCGCCGACTTTGTCCACAAACTGAAAAAAGATACAAATGTATTATCAGTAAACCACAATCTTTGTCATTTAAGGGTGGTTCGCCGGACACAGATTAAGCCTAGTCCTGGACTAARAAGCAAGCTCAATTAATAATCTTAACTGAAAGTGTTTTTTTGTTGTTCAGGACTAGGCTTAATTTGTGTCTAGAAAACTTGCCCCTAGAGACAAAGGGCAATGGTGCAAGGCGCAAAGAGCCGGAAACAGCTGACTTTGGCAATTCTGTGAACTTTATCACAATACACATGGCAAATAAACTTGAAACGTGATACTTACTCCACTAATCCCTGGGAGGTTCAGTATGGACCCRAGGACAGGCACCCTCCTGATGAAGCCTACTGCCACTGGGAAGAAGCCCCTGGAAAAGAGAAGAGAGACATTTGGGGTGAATCTCAAAAGTATTTCTTGATTTTTCAAATCCTGCTCCCTCACCTACTTCGCAAAAYGTTAGAGGGAAGCGAGGAGAGCATTGGAGAAGATCTGAGAAGTTCCGTCTCCTCCAATGTTCTCCTTGCTTCTCTGAGGTTTTGAGAAAGGAGGAGAGAGAGAGAGGAAGCAGGGAACCAAGAAAAAAACACGGCCAAAAAATAAGTTGGTTAAAATATTTGGCTAACGGTCCATTTCAGACCAACTGACCGGAATAAGAGGAAGAAGCCATAGATCTCCAGCACCACTCCAATGATAGGCCAGCCAATCAGAACCACCAGCACACCCCCCAGGAAGAAACTCGTGGCTTTAAATTTGTGYCTCTGGAAGAAGAATTTGAAGGTACGCTCCAAGCCGATGACAAAGGATAGGCCTGCTACAAACAATATCTGACACACAAACACAGGGGTGAGAAATAAAAGGTTAGAGGATTTTTCGAATCCCATGACAGTATACWACTGCACTACTAGCCTGGTGGCATCCAAATTGATTTAGCTACATTTCACTTCAACAGTGAAACGTAGTAGTGAAAGCATTTTGGATGCAAGACTAGTGCAGTACAGTATGTCATTTCACTTAATTTATCTATGTAAACAACAGGAGGACACATACCAGCTAGACAAGTCACTAACACAGTGGTCTGATCAGAGACACTGATAGTACCAGTGCTGTAGATTAGTAGGCAGTGCAATACAACAGAGAATCATCAAAGCCCTCCACAAACCAGGGCCTAAAATTAACAGATTTTGTCATTGGCAGGTAGAATATCTAATTCACCAGCCACATTGGCAGGTGGTCACACTAAGGGATCGTATAGTGTGAGCATTTCATGAGAATATTCAAAAGTCAAATATGAGCACATGCGAGTTGTGATTTATACTGTAGCAAAAGAAATGCTGCAGTAGCTGTTTTCAAAGTATTTTTGCCATTTTGTTTTATTATCTGGTAATTACACAAAGAACTATGAATCCTAATGTTATATTTTTTTTAACCTTTATTTAACTAGGCAAGTCAGTTAAGAACAAATTCTTATTTTCAATGACGGCCTAGGAACAGTGGGTTAACTGCCTTGTTCAGGGGCAGAACGACAGATTTGTACGTTGTCAGCTCGGGGATTTGAACTTGCAACCTTTTGGTTACTAGTCCAACGCTCTAAACACTAGGCTACCCTGCCGCCCCTATCTCTCACCTCGCCCAGCAACACTGCCTGGCTGAAATGCTGCCTAGAAGAAATGCACACAGCCATAAAATTTGTCTAATTTACTCAAAAGCTTACTAAAGTGAGACTTTGTCCTCTTGTTTCTTGGCTATTTACATTTTCTTTACATACTAGTTTTTAATGTTTGCTTCTAGTGCTAGCGAAGAAGAAACGTCCTCAGCTACTAGTCAGGTTCTCGGGAAACGCTCTTTTCACGCCACTTTTTCATAACAGATTAGGAGAATTAACATAGCAGGTTAGGAGACTGAGGTTAAGGTTAGGGGAAATGCTCTACTAACCGGCTATAAAAATCCCTTTGTAATCAAAGTGGCGTGAAAAGAGTGTGGGCTCATTTGAGTGGTAAGGCGAAAGTAACCCACTGTAGATGAAAGTCAAGGAGTGAAGTCAGGGGAGGTGCATCTGCCACAGCCGAAAATCGGACACTGTAGTGATTTTCAAACAGCTAGGCTCAGATCAACATGACAGTGTCAACATAGCTGCTATTGTTTATCAATGTCTGTCTTTATAAATGTCAAAATGAACTTTTCTATACCCCCATATCACACACTGGAAACATAACGTGTGTATAATTCATTGGTTAGACTAGAAAGGTCTCAAATATCACTTTATTTGTATCACCTGTAGCTTTAAGATATGACAAAGTTGGTTCCTGTTTTAGTCGTGTATTTTGCCACACTCACGTGAGTCAAACAAAAGTACACCATAATGACTGGTTGGCAAATTGTGCCCCACACAATGCAGGTGATGGCTGCTGCATGGTGCCGTCGGTGAGAAGCGACTTCAAAAACGGCATGACCTTTGATCACATGATTTTTGTAAAGTTCATGGAGTCTACATTTTTTATAACCATAATGCAACACACTTTGAAAGGTGGTGACCAACGATGGTCAATTACTTGACAAAAGTGATCCGCTTGAACTTGCCCCGTCCCTCAGATTCTCACAGGCACTGCACGTGATGATTGGAATGGCCCCGTTACCACAGTAACCTTAAAGGGGCAGCTGAAAATGTCTAACCTGTGATATTTTGGTTAAAAGACTCCGGTGACAAAATATTTAAATGACATTGCGCAACATTCCACATTTCTTACAAGTAATACAGTTCTTGTTTTACAAACATTACTATGCATACACATCCGTTTTTTGTCTTGTGTGTAAATAGGGCTGTGATGATACCATGGCAATATTCTTTCCATGGCAAAAATGAAAAAGCACAAAGCAGAGCAATCTCTTGCTGTACGTACAATATTGCGTGCTATAACTTGGAAAATAAATACATGTTACTTGGGATGACAACATAATGATGTTTGTTTCCAACAAGATGTTAAATCCGTTTCGTGTTTTGTTTCCTTGCCACGGATACTAACAAGTATTGCGATACTGGTATCGCCCCAGCCCTAGTAAAATATCTAACCTACCTGCTACATTGGCTGGTAGATAAAAAGGTTTGTTTTGGGCCCTGTCCACAACTCTAGCTAAAACGTTTTTTTCCCACAGTAACTCTGCGTTTAAGGAAGTGGCACCACCATTGAAACATTTGAACCAAAGATTTTTAGAACTAGGATAGACCACAGCCTGTAGTTTCCAATGGGAACAAATGAGTCATAGTGGGCAGAACAAGCAAGGAGGTGGGCAGAGCCAAGCACAAGCTAGCGAGATCCTATTGGCACGTTCTAGCGTACATTTGCATTTTTCTAGCGTACATTTGCATTTTTCCGCGATGGAACACCTACTCTGTGAAGTGTGCTTGTCTAATAACTCCATTCGCCTTTGCACTCCTAAACAACGCAATTTAAAAAAATCTTTGACAAAGGGTAAAGTCTACAAAACTTTRTCCACTCTGTTCAAAACAGATTTTAGTTTTGGGAACAGAAAACTGCGTTGATATCAAATGTTTCATTTATGAGAAAAGGTGCAGAATTTCAGCCAAAATCCCTCTCGTGCCATCTTCTCCCACTGCCGGCCACTGGTCTTCCAGTGAAATATCTGTCTCGTTGTTCTCTGTCGGAACTGTTGAGGGATACGAACATGGGCGAGGGAACTGAACAGTGCAGGACTAAAGTTGGGGAAAGCTTTGGCAATATAAACATATATTTCCCGTGCCAATAAAGCCCCTTGAATAGAAATGAAAGATGAACATAATTCATCGTATTTACCATGTTCCAAGATGGCGTAGCAGTCGGGGTCTGTTTTGTTTGTCTTGTCCCGTGTATATATCGTTTTCTTTGTATATAATTCGTACATATTTTTTATATTTTTAATTTCCAACTACGGACTGAACATACTCTCCTGCAACCCGCCTCACCCAATGTGGTATGGATCTGCTATTTTTCATACTTTGAACCGGAACCCACTTCAGCAGCTAGCCAGCTAACTAGCTACTAGCTAGTAGTCAGTTAACTTCTTGCAACTATAGGGGGTGCTGTTCCGCATTAGCATATTTGGGTCTCCAAATTAAACTGCCTCGTGCTAAATTCTTGATCGTACAATATGCATATTATTGTTATTATTGGATAGAAAACACCTTCTAGTTCTATAAGAAGTTGGAATTTTGTCTCTGAGTGGTACAGAACAATTTCTACAGCACATTTTCCATGACAGGGTTCAGATTTCAGAAATTTTTACCCCTGATCTGGGGTCTTTTTTAAGGCGACAGTGAATGCTATGAAGAAACCGACACTGCTACGTCTTCCCTCTGGTGTCTGTACGTCATCCGTTTTGAATGAATACCTATTGCACAATCCCAGCCATTATAAAAACAAAAATGTTTAGGGACCGCCCTTTCTCGTCGTGCGCCTGAAGCGTGAAGGCCATCGGCCTCGCCTCGTTCCAAA
The DNA here is from genome assembly GCF_002910315.2 of Salvelinus sp. IW2-2015. Taxonomy (NCBI): domain Eukaryota; kingdom Metazoa; phylum Chordata; class Actinopteri; order Salmoniformes; family Salmonidae; genus Salvelinus; species Salvelinus sp. IW2-2015. The sequence goes on from NC_036866.1 coordinate 46,993,203, forward strand.
TCGTTGTCTCACACAGCAATATTTCTCCGGTCATGTTTTCAGTCGTTATGTTGTTAAAAACATCATAATGTAGTTAATTTGAACCGTTTATATAGCAATTTATATCCGTTAGTGCGATTTTGAGGAATTTCTTTGTTGGCACTCTGAAAGTTTGGACACGTTTTGGGGTCCCGTTCGATCGTTGTGGATATTTCGAAGGAAGAGGACATCTATCGACCAAAGAACGTTATAAACATAGAAAGGATACATTGCCAAGAATCTGATGGAAGAACAGCTCAAAGTAAGCAATATTTAATATGATAATCGTGTTTCTGTCGAAATATTTTAAACGCATATTTCGCCATTTTGTTTGGTATAGCTTCACTTGGCCACCCTGTATTGAAAAGTAAGGATAATTTTAAAAATGTAAATCAGCGGTTGCATTAAGAACTAATTTGTCTTTCGATTGCTGTCAACCCTGTATTTTTTTAGTCAAGTATATGATTAGCTTTCAATAACTAGATCACTCTGATAGATGACGTCAGCACATATTGAGGCTTGATTTCCTAGTATTTTATTGTGTAACCACGGTTTTGTATGCGCTAAATATGCCCTTTTCGAAACAAACTGTATATGTATATTTGTAAAATGATGTTACAGGAGATGTCATCGAGAGAATTCTGAGAAGGTTAGTGAAAATTAATATATTTTGGCGGTGATTACGTTATAGCGCTCTTTGGGCTGGAATCGATGCTCTGGTAACGTTTGCACATGTGGTATGCTAACTTATCGATTATTGTGTTTTCGCTGAAAAACGCCTTAGAATCTGAAATATGGTCTGAAATCCACAGACTCGGGTCTTTCCATTGCTCATGCTTGTCTATTTTATGAATGTCTTTATGATGAGTAAATTGGGTCATACACGTTCGCATCTTAGCTACTCTCTAGTCGATTTGTTATGGCTGCTGCATATTGTAAACTGTGATTTCTACCTGAAATCATGCACTTTTTTCTAAACAAAAATATCCTATACCATGAATATGTTATCAGAGCTGTCATCTGAAGAGGTTTTTTCTTGGTTAGTGGATATCAATATCTTAGTTGAGCGCAATTGGTGATAGCACCTGAAGGAGTAAGAACTGATGGAGTTAGAATAGTGGTGTATTTTGCTAACGTGTTTTAGCTAATAGATTTACATATTTTTGTCTTCCCTGTAAACATTTTAAAAATCTGAAATGGTGGCTTTATTCACAAGATCTGTATCTTTCATCTGGTGTCTTGGACTTGTGATTTAATGATATTTAGTGCTACTATCTACTTGTGAAGCTATGCTAGCTATGCTAATCAGTGTGTGGGGGGATGGGGGTGCTCCCGGACCCGGGGTAGAGGCTCGTTAGAGGTTAACAGTGATGACCGCTAGCAGTGGTTAACTCAGACATCAGCCAACCTCAGCCTGGCCAATTCCTGCCAGTCTGCACAGAGCGATATCAAACCCAGAGCATATCGGACTGCTCTCCCAAATGTCAATATGCCTTGTCTATTGCTTGTTTTGGTTAGTGATTTTTGTCTTATTTCACTGTAGAGGCCTCCAGCCCTGCTCAATATGCCTTAGCTAGCCCTTTTGTTCCACCCCCCACAGATGCGGTGACCTCACCTGGCTTAAATGGTGCCTCTAGAGACAAAACCTCTCTCATCGTACTCAATGCTTAGGTTTACCTCCACTGTACTCACATTCTACCATACCCTTGTCTGTACATTATATACCTTGAATCTTATTCTTCCGCGCCAGAAACCTGCTCTTTACTCTCTGTTCCGAACGCACTAGACAACCCAGTTCTTATAGCCTTTAGCCGTACTCTTATCCTACTCCTCCTCTGTTCCTCTGGTGATGTAGAGGTTAACCAGGCCTGCAGCCCCAGCATCCACTCCATTCTCCAGGCGCTCTCATTGTTGACTTCTGTAACCGTAAAAGCCTTGGTTTCATGCATGTTAACATTAAGAAGCCTCCCCCTAAGTTTGCTTTATTCACTGCTTTAGCACACTCCGCAACTCCGGATGTCCTAGCCGTGTCCTGAACTCTAGCTTTGGAATGCCACCAAAATAATCCAGAAACTGCTATTCGACCGGCAGACTCAATAGCATTGGCTTCTCAAATGACTGCCTTGCCTGGTTCACCAACTACTTCTCAGATAGAGTTCAATGTGTCAAATCGGAGGGCCTGTTGTCCGGACCTCTGCCAGTCTCTATGGGGGTGCCACAGGGTTCAATTCTCGGGCCGACTCTTTTCTCTGTATATACCAATGATGTCGCTCTTGCTGCTGGTGATTCTCTGATCCACCTCTAGGCAGACGACACCATTCTGCATACATCTGGCCCTTCTTTGGACACTGTGCTAACAAACCTCCAAACGAGCTTCAACATCATACAACACTCCTTCCGTGGCCTCCAACTGCTTTTAATTGCTAGTAAAACTAAGTGCATGCTCTTCAACCAATTGCTGCCCACACCCTCCCGCCCGACTAGCATCACTACTCTGGACGGTTCTGACCGAGAACATGTGGACAACTACAAATACCTAGGTGTCTGGTTAGACTGTACACTCTCCTTCCAGACTTACATTAAGCATCTCCAATCCAAAATTAAATCTAGAATTGGCTTCCTATTTCGCAACAAAGACTCCTTCACTCATGCTGCCAAACATACCCTCGTAAAACTGACTATCCTACCGATCCTTGACTTCGGTGATGTCATTTACAAAATAGCCCCCAACACTCTACTCAGCAAATTGGATGTAGTTTATCACAGTGCCATCCGTTTTGTCACCAAAGCCCCATATACTACCCACCACTGCGACCTGTGTGCTCTCGTTGGCCGACCCACACTACATATTCATCGCCAAACTCACTAGCTCTAGGTCATCTATAAGTCTTTGCTAGGTAAAGCCCCGCCTTATCTCAGCTCACTGGTCACCATAGCAACACCACCCATACCACGCGCTCCAGCAGGTATATTTCACTGGTCATCCCCAAAGCCAACACTTCCTTTGGCCACCTTTCCTTCCAGTTCTCTGCTGCCAATGACTGGAATGAATTGCAAAAATCACTGAAGCTGAAGTCTTATATCTCCCTCTCTAACTTTAAGCATCAACTGTCAGAGCAGCTTACCGATCACTGTACCTGTACACAGCCAATCTGTAAATAGCACACCCAACTACTTCATTCCCATACTATTACTTACCCTCTTGCTCTTTTGCACCCCAGTATCTCTACTTGCACATCACATCTGCACATTTATCACTCCAGTGTTAATGCTAAATTGTAATTATTTCGTCTCTATGGCCTATTTATTGCCTACCTCCCTACTCTTCTACATTTGCACACGCTATATTTATTTTCTATTGTGTTATTGACTGTACGTTTGTTTATGTGTAACTCTGTGTTGTTTGATTTTGTTGCACTGCTTTGCTTTATCTTGGCCAGGTCGCAGTTGTAAATGAGAACTTGTTCTCAACTGGCCTACCTGGTTAAATAAAGGTGAAATAAAATAAAATCATCCACGATATCACAACTCAAGTGACCAATTGAAGCTCACCATAGCTTCCAACCCATACTGGGGATCCCGAGTAGGGGTTGGAATTGTCAAAGACTCCAGCCACCCTAGTCATAGACTGTTCTCTCTGCTACCGCATGGCAAGCGGTACCGGAGCACCAAGTCTAGGTCCAAGATGCTTCTAAACAGCTTCTACCCCCAAGCCATAAGAGTCCTGAACATCTAATCAAATGGCTACCCAGACTATTTGCATTACACCCCCCTCTCTTCTACACTGCTGCTACTCTCTGTTATTAACTATGCATAAGTCACTTTAATAACTCTACCTACATGTACATATTACCTCGACACCGATGCTCCCGCACATCGACTCTGTACCGGTACCCCCTGTATATAGCCCCGCTATTGTTATTTACTGCTGCTCTTTAATTATTTGTTATTCTTATCTCTTACTTTTTTTTGTATTTTCTTAAAACTGCATTGTTGGTTAAGGGCTTGTAAGTAAGCATTTCACTGTAAGGTTGTATTCGGCGCATGTGACAAATACAATTTGATTTGAGTGGCACAGCACTCTAAGGCACTGCATCTCAGTGCTAGAGGCCTCACTACAGACCCTGGTTCGATTCCAATTTGTATCACAACCGGACGTGATTGGTCCCATAGGGCGGCGCACAATTGCCCCAGCGTCGTTAGGGTTTGGCTGCTTGTATGGTGTAAACGCCAGTCCCGTAGAGCATGGCGCTTGCAACGCCAGGGTTGTGGGTTCAATTCCCGCGGGGGACCAGTATGAGGGGAAAAAATGTAAGAAAAAGTATGCAGTCACTACTGTAAATCGCTCTGGAGAAGGGCGTCTGCTAAATGAGTAAAATGTAAACAGCCGGTAAGAGGTACATTTGGGATCATTCTCGTAAATAAGGGAGGTGCACATACACGTAGCAGGGCATCTATCGCAAACTTTATGATTATGTAGTAGGCTACAACTCACATTTCCAATGGCAAGAAGAGCTTTGTCAAAAAACAGGATCATCCCAAAGAAGAGGAAGAACACGCCAAAGCCTGTCAACCCCATCCCGATTTCTGTGGAGCCAAAAGAGAAGTCAATACATTTGTATTTGTTATGGATCCCCATTAGCTGCTGCCTAATCTTCCTGGGGTCCAGCAAAATTAAGGCAGTTTATACAATTTTAAAACATTACAATACATTCACAGATTTCACAACACACTGTGTGCCCTCAGGCCCCTACACCACTACCACATATCTACAGTACTAAATCCATGTGTATGTATAGTGCGTATGTTATCGTATGTGGCGATAACACGCCACATCTCCCGGGTGGCGCAGTGGTCTAGGGCACTGCATCGCAGTGCTAGCTGCGCCACCAGAGTCTCTGGGTTCGCGCCCAGGCTCTGTCGCAGCCGGCCGCAACCGGGAGATCCGTGGGGCGACGCACAATTGGCATAGTGTCGTCCGGGTTAGGGAGGGTTTGGCCGGTAGGGAGGGTTTGGCCGGTAGGGATATCCTTGTCTCAGTATGTAAAAAAATAAAAAAAAAATAAAAAAAATAATAATAAAATGTATGCACTCTACTGTAAGTCGCTCTGGATAAGAGCGTCTGCTCTTGGCCGGTAGGGATATCCTTGTCTCAGTATGTAAAAATGTAATAAAATGTATGCACTCTACTGTAAGTCGCTCTGGATAAGAGCGTCTGCTAAATGACTAAAATGTAATGTAAAAAATGTGTGTGTGTGTATGCATGTGTCTGGGCCAATGTTTGTGTTGCTTCACAGTCCCCGCTGTTCCATAAGGTGTTTTTTATCTGTTTTTTAAATCTAATTTTACTGCTTGCGTCAGTTACTTGATGTGGAATAGAGTTCCATGTAGTCATGGCTCTATGTAGTACTGTGTGCCTCCCATAGTCTGTTCTGGACTTAGGGACTGTGAAGAGACCTCTGGTGGCATGTCTTGTGGGGTATGCATGGGTGTCCGAGCTGTGTGCCAGTAGTTTAGACAGACAGCTCGGTGCATTCAACAAGGCAATACCTCTCATAAATAAAAGTAGTGATGAAGTCAATCTCTCCTCCACTTTCAGCCAGGAGAGATTGACATGCATATTATTAATATTAGCTCTCTGTGTACAGCCAAGGGCCAGCCGTGCTGCCCTGTTCTGAGCCAATTGCAATTTTCATAAGTCCTTTTTTGTGGCACCTGACCACACGACTGAACAGTAGTCAAGGTGCGACAAAACTAGGGCCTGTAGGACCTGCCTTGTTGATAATGTTGTTAAGAAGGCAGAGCATCGCTTTATTACAGGCAGACTTCTCCCCATCTTAGCTACTACTGAATCAATATGTTTTGACCATGACAGTTGACCATGACAGTACTCCAAGCAGTTTATAATTTCCACATTAGTTATTACAAGATTTAGTTGAGGTTTAGGGTTTAGTGAGTGTTTCGTTCCAATTACAATGCTTTTAGTTTTAGAAATATTTAGGGCTAACTTATTCCTTGCCACCCACTCTGAAACTAACTGCAGCTCTTTGTTGAGTGTTGCAGTCATTTCAGTCGCTGTAGTAGCTGACGTGTAGTGTTGAGTCATCCGCATACATAGGCACTCGGGCTTTACTCAAAGTCAGTGGCATGTCGTTAGTAAAAAATACATTTWAAAAAAGCAAGGGGCATAAACAGCTACCCTGGGAATTCCTGATTCTAACTGTATTATATTTGATAGGCTTCCATTAAAGAACACCCTCTGTGTTCTGTTAGACAAGTAACTTTTTATCCACATTATAGCAGGGGGTGTAAAGTTATAACACATACGTTATTCCAGCAGCAGGCTATGATCAATAATGTCAAAAGCTGCACTGAAGTCTAACAAGACAGCCCCCACAATCTATTTATCATCAATTTCTCTCAGCCAATCATCAGTAATTTGTCTAAGTGCTGTGCTTGTTGAGTGCCCTTCCCTGTAAGCATGCTGAAATTCTGTTGTCAATTTGTTTACTGTGAAATAGCATTGTATCTGGTCAAACAATTTTTTCCCAGAAGTTTACTAAATGCTGGTAACAGGCTGATTGGTCGGCTATTTGAGCCAGTAAAGGGGGCTTTACTATTCTTGGGTAGCGGAATGACTTTAGCTTCCCTCCAGGCCTGAGGGCACACGCTCTCTCGTAGGATTAAATTTAATATGTGGCAAATAGGAGCGACAATATCATCTGCTATTATCCTCAGTAATTTTCCATCTAGATTGTCAGACCCCGGTGGCTTGTCATTGTTGATAGACAACAATCCTTTTTTCACCTCTTCCACACTGACTTTACGGAATCAAAAAGTACAATTCCCGTCTTTCAGAATTTGGTCCGATATACTTGGATGTGTAGTGTCAGCGTTTGTTGCTGGCATGTCATCCCTAAATGTTATTATTTTGCCAATGAAAAAGTCATTGAAGTAGTTTGCAATATCAGTGGGCTTTGTGATGAATGAACCATCTGATTCAATAAATGAAGGAGCCGAGTTGGCTTTTTTTTACCGAAATGTAATTTAAGGTGCCCCAAAGCTTTTGCTATCATTCTTTATATAATTTATCTTTGTTTCATAGTGTAGTTTATTTTTATTTAGTTTAGTCACATGATTTCTTAATTTGCAGTACATTTGCAAATCAGTTGGGCTGCCAGACTTAATTGCCATACTGTTTGCCTCATCCCTCTCAACCATACAATTTTTAAATTCCTCATCAATCCAAGGGAATTTAACCGTTTTTACAGTAATTTTCTTAATGGGTGCATGCTTATTAGTAACTGGAATAAGTTGTTCCATAAATGCGTCAAGTGCAGCGTCTGGTTGCTCCTCATTACACACCACAGACCAGCAAATATTCTTTACATCATCAACATATGAATCACTACAAAACCTCTTGTATTGACCTCTTATACACTATATTAGGCCCAGCCTTTGAAACTTTGGTTTTCCTAGATATGGCTATTATATTGTGATCACTACATCCTATGGATTTGGATACTGCTTTAAAGCAAATATCTGCAGCATTAGTAAAAATGTGATCAATACATGTTGATGATTTGATTCCTGTGCCGTTTGTAACTACCCTGGTAGGTTGACTGACAACCTGATCCTGGTTGCAGGCACTGGTTACAGTTCAACGTTTTTTCCTGGGTGTGCAGCTTGATGATAGCCAGTCAATATTTTAATCACCCAGAAAATATACTTCTCTGTTGATATCACATACATTATCAAGCATTTCACACATATTATCCAGATACTGATTGTTAGCACTTGGTGGTCTATAGCAGCTTCCCGCAAGAATGGGCTTTAGGTGATGCAGATGAACCTGTAGCCATATTACTTCAACATTATTTAACATTAGATCGTCTCTAAGCTTTACAGGAATGTGGTTCTGAATATAGTGAATATAGACCGCAATACCGCATCCGTTGGCATTTCTGTCTTTTCGGTAGATGTTATAACCATGTATTGCTACCACTGTATCAAAGGTGTTACCTAAGTGAGTTTCAGAGATAGTCAGAATATGAATGTCATCTGTTACAAGCAAGTTGTTGACTTCATGGACCTTGTTTCTTAGGCTACATATGTTAATATGGGCTATTTTTAGCACTTTTCTGGGTTGCTTGATTGTTTTTAATGCTTTACTGGGAAGCTTATCAGAGGTAGGCTTAATCATGTTATTTACATGTTATACATTAAAGTCTAACTAGCTACATTGTTTCCATTGACATTGATTGACACCTAAAGCATCCATCCATATACTCTCTCTTGTCTGCACATCCGTTACTATATGAGCAGGAGTAGGTAGGTAACTAGCTATCGCCCATGATTTGACTAGCAGTGAAATAAGTTCATAATAGGTCGTTCATAAAACAGGGCGATGGGCCCAACTGGTCCCATTCATTCAACCTGGCTAGCTAGAAGGACTGCTCACAAAGAGAAGATACAACAACGCTTTAAACATGTCATTTATACATTAAAAGGTCTTACTCTGCGAATCCGTTAGAGAAATCATTTTGTCGAAGTGTAGCGATTGGAAAATCACTTGTGCTCATTCAATAATCGTTAGATAGCGGTAGCTTGTTGAAGCAGAGGAAAAGCTGGCGCCACGTCTTCTTCGTGATTCATGCATTCACGCACGCTCAAATGACACGTTCGCGGGAAACAGTTCTGCGCGGTGCTGCGTAGGGATTTAGTTGTGATAAAAAGTCAAGATATGGGGGATGTGTGTGTTGCAATTTGTGAACAGAGATCTGTATATAATGACGAGATGCACATGTCTCCGCCCTAACAATTGGAGTCGTTGTCCCAAAGATGGGAAGGCAGGCGAGAAGCTTAAGCTTAGGTCCGAGATAAACCCATATAAACACATTGGGTTTATTTTGGACAGATTTAGGCGAGAGTGAACCCTCTCGCTTCGYCTCTTCCTCTCTCTTGTGAATATGTATTTTGCTACTATGTAATCCTTAACCCCAACAAAATTCTGCCTGGACTCAATACAACTGTGATTTCTTTTAGCGTTGCATCGCCATCTTTATGGGAAATGTGGTTCTCTGCTTGAAAAATATAGCTACTACAACACCCATGCGTAGGCAATCCGGAAGAGTGTAACCGGTGACGTGTCCAAGAAAATACTCGATTCGTTTTTATATAAATATAATTAGAGCAGAAAACCTCAGTGTTTACGTAATGTCCGTTTTAGGAATACTCGTAGGTTATTTTCCCCCAATAACTGCAAACATGAATACCATTTTTGCAGTACTTCTTGTTTTTTTTGGGTGCTGCAGCAATGTTGTGTTTCTGGAAACGCTTGTAAGGTCAGTGATCAACTCTGAACTCCTCAACAACAACTATTGACAACTAGGCTACTAGCTTGGTTGAATGAGGTTAGCTACATCTTTCGAATATGTATGCATTCTGTAAAGAACAAGTTTATATAAGCCCAACTAAGATGCTGCAATGCTTAATATCCAATAATCTATTATTTAGGCTAGCATATTTCTTAATAATGAATGATATTCATGTACACTTTTATATATTTTTCCTACTCCCAGAGAGTTCCCAGGATGTGGCAACATTGTGACCTTCGCTCAATTTGCCTTCATTGCATTGGAGGGGTTCATCTTCGAGACGAACTTTGGAAGAAAGAAACCAGCCATCCCTATGAGGTAGGTAGCCTAATGCAGTGGTTCCCAAACTGTGTGGTGCGAAAGGGGGATACCTAGTCAGTTCTACAACTGAATGCTTTCAACTGAAATGTGTCTTCCGCATTTAACCCAATCCCTCTGAATCAGAGAGGTGCGGGAGGGGCTGCCTTGATCAACATCCACGGCGCCCGGGAAACAGTGGCTTGACTGCCTTGCTCAGGGGCAGAATGACAGATTTTTACCTTGTCAGCTCTGGGATTCGATCCAGAAACCTTTCGTTTACTGGCCCCACACCCCTACCCGCCAGGCTACCTGGGATCGGCGGTTCCCCTCCTTTTTAAAGGAACTCAGTCCGGCATTAAGTTTATTCTTGAAAGTTGTAATAGTAAAATGGACAAGGTGCAATTTCGAAATTGGGTAGTACATCACCAATTCCTCTTGTCATGTTAGTCTTTGCATACCTTGGAGAACTTTTCTCTCGACCTGTGTGCACCTACTTCGTAAACTTTCATTCATAGGCTAGTGWAACAGTATAGCTTCCGTCCCTCTCCTTGCCTCGAACCAGGGACCCTCTGCACACATCAACAACTGCCTCCCACGAAGCATCGTTACCCATCGCTCCACAAAAGCCATGGCCCTTGCAGAGCAAGGGGAACAACTACTTCAAGGTCTCAGAGCGAGTGACGTCACCAATTGAAACGCTATTAGCGCACACCCCGTTAACTAGCTAGCCATTTCACATCGGTTACACTGGTTGTAGCAAACTCATGATGGGTACAGGGAAAATTTGAGTAACATGTAGTAGCCTAAACCTGTTGATGTTACGTTGAACTGGGTGAATGGAATATGAATGACATTCATCCAACATGCTGTAATAGAAATAACGGCATGCTCATGAAAATAAAAATCGGCCTCCCTCATAATAAATGGCACTGACCGCCACTGTTGGAGAGCTATTTATAACTTGTCAGAAATGTCCAGATCAACTAGCCCATGTCAGCTAATGTTTTTTTAGCACATAGATATTGTTTCTTTAGCACATAGATATTGTTGTAATTTTTTAGTCGCTCAAATATCACATGAATACACATTAGACATGGAAAAATGTGAGAATTGCAAGAAAATTTGCTTTAAAACTGCACAATTTTCTTTGCACTCCATGACGAATTGTGTAGAATTGCAGGAAATAAGCTTAAACCTGCAAAAGAGGGGTGTGAACAGTTTGTGTCATGAACAGTGCTTGTGCCTATAGAAATAGATGAGGCGCGGGGATGGGAGGGGAACAGGATATTCCCCACTGATGAAAAAGTTTGGGAACACCTGGCCTAATGTATGAGAATGTAGCTACAATGATGGAATTATTGAGCTGTCTGTCTGTCTGTCCTGTCAGGGGATGAGAAGCACAGTTTTCATTTTTCAACCTTTGTGTTTATTTCTTCTTAACAGCAACTATGTAGTCATGGTGACCATGTTCTTCACAGTCAGTGTGATCAACAACTATGCTCTCAACTTCAACATCGCTATGCCTCTGCACATGATCTTCAGATCTGTAAGTCTACCGTTATAAACGTTCTGATGGCTCTTAACTATCAACATCTGATGCTTTTAGTACCACTTATTAACAACATCTAATAATATCCCTGCTTGATTGACAAATGCCTTGTGTTGTGCTTGTATCTTCACAGGGATCGTTAATAGCTAATATGATCATGGGTATAATAATTCTGAAGAAAAGGTACCCCCCCCGCATAATTTCTCTTTACTTGGCAGTCTTACAAACCCTTACCGTGTTAACATGTTACTGTTACTCTAGAGATGTTACTAATTATTTAGCCAAATGAATAGGCTACTTTTGCCTTTCTGCAGCATGAGCTGTAGCATCAGAGGAATGTATTGCTGCCTTTGTCACTGTTTTGCATGATCATGACGGCTGCTGTTGAAATGCCTAAAATGTCTGGCCTGGTCTGGTTATAAGGAGGTTCTGAAACTATGTACAGCGTCTTTTCCCTGCAGGTATTCAATGAGTAAATATCTCTCCGTAGCGATGGTGTCTCTGGGCATCTTCATATGCACCATCATGTCCGCCAAACAAGTGGTGAGCTCTTCATAATATTAACATGTTTCCGTTCACACTTTGTTTCCACATAATGTGCACTGTGGGTTGCAGCTGCAATGTCTAGTAGCCGAGTTGTTACACATTTGTTACAGTCATTACAACCTGTTACACATATACAGTAGTCAGCACATATTTGTTCATGTTGTACAGGGAAATCTTCAGTAAGTTTTTGTGCTGTTACATTTTCTGCTATTTAGTGACCTCTGTTTTCCACTTTTCAGAATGTAGGTACTCAGGGCTCAGATGATCAAGGTGTATATGCCTTCCTGCACTGGCTGATAGGTAAGTCGTACATGGACGTTTACTGTTCGGTGTGCCTATAGGAGTGAGACATGTAGTCTTCTCAGACAGATTTCTTTGTTCCAGAATGACTTGCATTTTTGATAATAAGATCTTTACCTTGCCTCGACTAGTCGGGACTACCTTTATCTGAGAACTGGACACTGATTGTTACTGTTGTTGACAAAGGGTGGACAATGGATTGAAATAAGAGCACACAACTCTGACTATCACACAAACCCTGCATACATATTTATAGGAAATTACGGGACTTGCAAGTCCTTGGTGCAAAATCTACCCCATTCCCATTTTAACCTGACACTGATTAATGCAATCATTAATACAACTTAAGGCACGGACACACCGGTAGGATTGTAGAGTGTCTGCCAGCCGAGAGTACCGAGCACCTCTGAACAGAGTGCTGGCAGCGATTCTACACGTAGAAATGGGCGAAAATGACTGCAGTCAGCAAGCAAACAAACGGCCCCCTACTGTACAGACCGACAACCGACAACTCTCTCCCTCTCCCTGTACGGTTAAAGTATCCGTTTCTCAATCATGCTACAACTGATTTTCTGGGTTTGTTGTTGTTCTTCTAGGTATCGCCATGTTGACCTTTGCACTGCTCATGTCTGCGAGAATGGGCATTTTCCAGGAGACCCTATACAAGCAGTATGGCAAACACTCCAAGGAGGCTCTCTTCTATAATGTAAGTGTCAACCCCAAAACTCCTGTATGCATTCCAGACCTGTCAGATGTTGTATTCTTGAAAGGCAAAGTAACTCACAAAAGTAATTGTAATTTATCCCCTGACAATGGGGATATTAAGCTTTGCTTTTCTCACCAAACGTAATGCTCCACCCTACAATTGTTGATCTATATTTGGTGCAAACCAAGTGTCTGTATTTTCAGTGTTGTGTGCACTGTGCATTGATAATAGGCTGTTTATATGTATACTTTACCCTATATATGTATCTTCTCTGCAGTTGTAATATGTTTGTCATTGCTCTCTCAGCACTGCTTGCCTCTGCCTGGGTTCCTGCTTCTGTCCTCAGACATCTACAACCACTGTGTCCTCTTCAGTCAAAGCAGTGAGTCAAATACAGTCTAGTAGGAAAGTTTTGTATGAAAACATGTCAAAGTATCCTCCTTATTGAGTAGAGTTGCAAAATTTCCAGGTTTTTCAGAAATCCCAGTTGAAGGATTAATGGGAAATCGCTTCACTAACCTCAATAATTTAAAGTTATGTCTGTTGGTGTCTTTGATAACCTGCTTCCAGATCTGTTTGGGCTGTCTTGACAATAACCATAGGAGTTAGCAAGACAGCACAAACAGATCTGGGACCAGGCTAGTCTTTTCTCACTGATGTTATGAATGTTATGTTGAATTAAACATTGTCCAGAGTTGGGCTGTAGCCTAAATGACATTTGTCTTCCAGCTCCTGTAGAGGTTCCTGTGATTGGCCAGGCTGTGCCGGTGTTGTGGTTGTACCTACTGCTGAACGTCATCACACAGTATCCTTTACAATACTTTCACAGTGAATACTGTATGTGTGTAGTCACTACCGCTTTTTTTCCACCTTGTCGGCTCGGGTATTCGAACCAGCGACTACCTGCCTGCCGCCACGGTAAGGATTGGAAGTTGTCCATAGTTGTGCTGTTTTCCTTTCTGCTCCTTTAAAATCGTACTTTCACAGTAAACACTGAATGTGTAGTCACTGAACACAAATTGGCATGCTTGGAGGGGAATTCATCCCTTTGTAAACAAATTAGACCAATCCAGAGTTTTTTTACAACGCTGCTAACAAACACACTGTTACTGATGTCTCTATACTAGAAGACTATGCACATTCACCTTACGAATTTCAATGCAAACACACTCTCTCTCTCTCTCTCTCTCTTTCTCTCACTCACGTACACACACACATTTTAGACCCGTTTTTATTGAACATATACCATCATCCTCTACCAGTCCTTCACCCTCCTCAGATACGTGTGTATCCGCGGTGTCTTCATCCTGACCACAGAGTGTGCCTCTCTCACCGTAACCCTGGTGGTGACTCTGAGGAAGTTCATCAGCCTCATCATCTCCATCCTCTTCTTCAAGAACCCCTTTACCGCCTGGCACTGGGTGGGCACTGGAGTCGTCTTCCTGGGCACCCTGATCTACACGGAGGTCTGGACTAGCATCTGCACGGCGTTAAGAGGAGGTGAAAAGCTGAAGACGAAAAAGACGTAGTAATATGCAGTAAAGAAGGCGGAGTGATACGCAGCACTTTCGTCAATTCCTTGCATCCTCTCTCTTTGCCTCCTTCTCAAAACGAATTGGAGGCCTGAGACCCTCTCCTCCAATATGATTGAGTAGAAGTGAGAGGATGCAGGAAATCACAGAAAGACAAATTGAGATAGAGCCAACGTCACAAGAGACCTTTGACTGCACTGTTGTGTGTGTATACGGGACTACATTTGTTGTGGGTGTGATTGTACACTCTGGAGCCTGTTTCCCCCCTCGCTCTCTACTGCAGTTGCAGTACGTCTCTATACTACATTTTAAGGACATAACCTTGACAAAACTACCTTGTTGACTGAATAAGTCAAGGCAAGATTTTTGCTAAACTGATTGTATGCTTTGTTTGTTTTGTTTGTTTGGTGAGCTGTATTTATTTAGGTGTTTTGCTAAATATGAGTTTTGCTGAGCTGTGAGTGAAAAGTATGTGTCTATCAACATGTAATTGAACACCAGAAAAATGATTATAGTGGTATATGGACAAAACATATTACTGTACTCTGATTAGCATCATTTTGAAATACTAAATGACAAAAAGTTAGTTCACCACCTCATCAATGTTATAAAAACTGACGTTAGTGAAACACAAAACTTACAAGTATTATTTTCATGTATTCCTCAGGAGGATATTTGTCCTTTCAAAATAGTACTTGGCAGGTCCAGTAACTTTGTCTTGAAAAACCCCCAAAACCATGCAAATGCATTTTCCTTCACTCCAGAATCACTGCACCATTCATTTTCAACCTACTGAAATAAAAAGTTCTACCCTATACATTTGCATTGTATTGCATAATATTTCTGTATGTATATTTCCATACAATGACCCACTTACAATTAAAAGGAAAATATTGTACTTACGTAATAGTGTCAGTGAAATGCACTTAATGTACCCTGGTCAAAAGGAAAAGGTGCATAGTAGACTCAGCCTGGTCTCATAAACTAGACATAGTATAGCAAATGTAGATCTGGGACACTCAAATTAGCATGATATGTTACGTTTGGTGTGGTGACAGATGGTTACTTAAGGCAAGTAGTGCAGTTGGTTGGGGTGGATGTGTGGGCGTATAAGGCGTACGTCTAGCAACCCAATGGTTGCGAGTTTGAATCTCATTAGGGACTTTAGCATTTTAGCTAATTAGCAACTTTTCAAATATTTATTTGCTACTTTCTAACTACTTAGCATGTTAGCTAACCCTTTGCCCTAATTCCTCGATCACACCGACAGCGTCATTGCATTTTGGTACACCAAACTATGTTAATTCCCAATGGAGCGCTGCGTTTGCCTTGCAGCATTGCATTGCAAAGGCAGTTGCAGTGCGTTCTGTGCGGTGCATACGTTGGATTTATTGTACACATCAAATTGTATGCGTGACGGCTTGACAGAAATGTGAATGTTGAACTTTTGTTGCACACATATCCAGATGATGCTGCGTACCATTTTGCTCAATGACGCTGTCGGTGTGATCAAGGGCATAACCCTAACCTTAACCCTTTTAGCTAATCCTTCCTCTAACCTTAACCATTTTAGCTAAACCTTCCCCTAATACTAAACCTATACTTAACCCTTTAACCAAATTCCTAAACTTAACCTTAACCCATAGGCTAGCTAACGTTAGATGCCAATCGCCAAAGTCCAAAGAAGAAAAAGCTTGAAAGGAGGAGAGATGACTAGAAACGATTCAGTTGACCGTTTTATGTGTGGATTAATTGTCGGAGTAGAGGACCTTGTGCATTTCAGGTAAAATAACAACTCAACATTTATATCCCAGGACAAATTTGCTAGCAACCGCAAGCTAGCTAAATGGGACAAATTAGCTAGCAACTGCAAGCTAGCTAGCTAAATTGCCATAAATGTTTAATGCTTTTCAACCTATCCCCAAAATAATATAATTGGTTCAGAGTTTGTTTTGATATTTCAACCTGCCTGTCATGATCATGTTTGCTGTGGGGGGACAAAATCTATTTGCGCACGATGGCGCACGCGGACGCATGCGCACCGCGCGACCTGCGATTTAAGTGAATCTGATTGGTCAAGACACGCAAAGAGCCTGCAGCAGAACTCTGATGTGGACAGAGCGAGTGTGCGCGAGTTGACAGATCATAAAAAAAAGGTATAAACTAAGTCATAAGTGCCGCTTCGCAATAACGTTTTCCGGTGGCCCTGCTGTAGACTACCTATCTGTTGCATTTCTACTCTGCCACTTGGAAGGTCGCTTTAAGTTTTCAAAAAGAAGACGCATGTTTTCACGATGGGCACAATGACAGAATATATACGATAAAGCGAAGTGTCTGTCTATGCTCGCGCCTCATCCGCCTGCGGGGAGACCAGACACCTGCACCCAAGCTTCGCACTTTGCTTTCGTTCTCGTTTAAAAGGAACATTATGCAAGTTTGACTTTTTTTATTTGAACCTGATGGCTGAATCTTGGTGATGTAAGTCCAATTATTACAGTTATCCAGTTGGTTTATTATTTGATGCTGAAGTGCGGTGCATGTTTTATTATAAGCACGTTGAAAGTAGGCTAATATGTTGTATTTTATTGTAGCTTCAACATCGGTGTTCCAACGATATGTTTGTTTGTTTGTTTTACTAAATTATCTATAAGAAAATTGATCTAGACTATAGTGTGACTCGGGGAATTGACGCTGCGCCATGTTTTTCTTGCCAAGGGAGGGTGTTTTCATCCCTTGCCACACGGCTCTGACACTTGGGCATTGCCCAACATCCGCATTCCCCATCATGTTGCGCAGATACAATTCCAGGGCTGAAGTACTCCGAATACCCGCGGTGAACGTTTTTATCTACACTMTATATACAAAAGTATGTGGACACCACTTAAAATTAGTGGATTCGGTTGTTGACAGGTGTATAAAATCGAGCACACCGCCATGTAATCTCCATAGACAAACAATGGCATTAGAATGGCCTTACTGAAGAGTTCAGTGACTTTCAATGTGGTACCGTCAAAAGATGCCACCTCTCCAACAAGTAAGTTTGTCAAATTTCTGCCCAGCTAGAGCTGCCCTGGTTAACTGTAAGTGCTGTTATTGTGAAGTGGAAACATCTAGGAGCAACAACGCTCAGCCGCGAAGTAGTAGGCCACACAAGCTCACAGAAAGAGACTGCCAAGTGCTGAAGCGCGTAGCGCGTAAATTGTCTGTCTTCGGTTGCAACCAAGTTCCAGACGGCCTCTGGAAGCAACATCAGCACAAGTACTGTTCGTCCTGCGCTTCATGAAATGGGTTTCCATGGCCAAGCAGCCACACACAATCCTAAGATCACCATGTGCAATGCCAAGCGTCGGCTGGAGTGGTGTAAGGCCATTGGACTGTGGAGCACTCGAAATGCGTTCTCTGGATTGATGAATCACACTTCACCATCTGGCAGTCCAACAAACAAATCTGGGTTTGGCGGATGCCAGGAGAACACTACTTGCCCCGATGGGTTTGAGGTCAGTGCCCTGACATATTTGAGATGAATTCGAACGCCGACTGCGAGCCAGGCCTAATCACCCAACATCAATGCCCGACCTCACTAATGCTCTTGTGGCTGAATGGAAGCACGTCTTCGCAGCAATGTTCCAACATCTAGTGGAAAGTCTTTCCAGAAGAGTGGATGCTGTTATAGCAGCAAAGGGGCGACCAACTCCATATTAAAGCCCATGATTTTGGAATGAGATGTTTGACAAGCAGGTGTCCACATACTTTTGGTAATGTAGTGTATAAATAAAAGAAAGAAGTGTGATTTAAAGTGTAAATAACTCAATCGTGGAGCGGTATTTATTTCACGCCACTAAGTCAGTAGCGTAGCATTATTCATAGGCCTACCTGTTTTATGATTTAATAATGATGCTGAACCATTGCAATTGCTCATTGTTGTGTTGTGCCACATATTGTTGTCGTATCAGCTTTTTGGGATGTCTTTGTAAGCTGCGCCCTTTGGAAACGTGTGCACTGGCTGTTAATTTGACAATATGGTAATATAGCATTTGTTGTAGACACGTACAGAGGTTACAAATTGGTTGTTACATTATTATTACAAAGTGTGTGTGTGTGAGAGAGCGAGAGGGTGGGAGAGAGAGAGTTTGTTTATCTTGTGCCTTCATTGGTTTTATGACTCACTAGGCTTCTGTGTTTATATCACTAGAGAAGGGCAAGGACTGACACACATATAGACATACACACACAGTGGATGTAAGGTCAAGGCATATGTGGAGAGGGATAAAGAGAATATAATGTACCCTATCAGTATGCATGTATACAGAAAGTGAATTCCTTCATAGATATGATCTTTAGAGAAGTTGAAATGTTTTCTCTTGTTTTGCTTACATAAATGAATACTTCATTTATTATTGTATAAATGGTTTTCAAATATGTATAGGAACACCACCCTTGGATCTCCTTTATGTACAATACTGTTCAAAAGTTTCGGGTCACTTAGACATTTCCTTGTTTCTGAAAGAAAAGCACATTTTTAACCATTAACATAATATTGATCAGAAATACAGTGTAGACATTGTTAATGTTGTAAATGACTATTGTAGCTGGAAACGGCAGATTTTTTATGAAATATCTACATAGGCGTACAGAGGCCCATTATCAGCAACCATCACTCCTGTGTTCCAATGGCACGTTGTGTTAGCTAATCCAAGTCTATCATTATAAAAGGCTAATTGATCATTAGAAAACCCTTTTGCAATTATGTTAGCACAGCTGAAAACGGTTGTATCTGGAGCATCAGCATTTGTGGGTTCGATTACAGGCTCAAAATGGCCAGAAACAAAGAACTTTCTTCTGAAACTCGTCAGTCTATTCTTGTTCTGAGAAATGAAGGCTATTCCATGTGACAAATTGCCAAGAAACTGAAGATCTGGTACAACACTGTGTACTACTCCCTTCACAGAACAGTGCAAACTAGCTCTAACCAGAAAATAAAGAGGAGTGGGAGGCCCCGGTGCACAACTGAGCAAGAGGACAAATACATTAGTGTCTAGTTTGAGAAACAAGTCCTCAACTGGCAGCTTCATTAAATAGTACCCGCAAAACACCAGTCTCAAGGTCAACAGTCAAGAGTCGACTCCGGGGTGCTGGCCGGAGGGACCCTCCACTGAGGGACCTTACAATTATCTGTATGTGTGGTGCACAGAGAAATTAGGAAGTCATTGAAAAATAACATTAAACACTATTATTGCACACAGAGTGAGTCCATGCAACTTATGTGATTTGTTAAGACTTTTTATTCCTGAACTTATTTAAACTTGCCATAACAAGGGGGGTCAATACTTATTGACTTAAGACATTTCAGCTTTTCATTTTTTATTAATTTGTAAAATGTTTGAAAACCATAATTCTATTTTTGACGTTATGCGGTATTGTGTGTGGGCCAGTGACCAAAAAAATCTAAATGTAATCCATTTTAAATACAGGGTGTAACACAACAAAATGTGGAAAAAATCCAAGGGTTTGAATACTTTCTGAGGCACTGTACAACATAGCATTGTGACTTTGAAGGGCTGGTAGATGTATTCGATATCAACCTGTTTCTACAGAGTTTCTCAAAACGTCTTCTGGTACTTGACTGCACTATGCTCTTTCACCAGTAGAGGGCACTCTTAGACCCTTTTCACAATAGTGAGCCGAACCAAGCCAAGTTGTACTGTGCTGGCCTCAGTAGCCTGGTCACATATCCACCACTAAAATACTGAGTCAGGTCGACTCATCTCTCAACCATCACTAGTTCACTTCTTCAGTTGCATTAAACTCCCTTATATTGGCAATCAGTGAATGAAGCTTTGCCATGCCTCCTACAGTGAGTGAGATATCAGGGCATGTCTCTGTCTTGTCAGTGTGCTTATGGGAGAGTGTCTGTGTATATTTATGCCATCAAGTCTGTGTCATAGGTATACGTTTTTAAAGGTCTGTGTGTTTGCGAGTGGGACTGGTGGTATTCAATGCCTCATCAAAGAGGAAGAGTGTGTGTGTGTGCGTACAAGTGTGAGATGGAAGGAAATAGACATAGAAGGTGGGACAAGTGAGATGTACAGCGGCCTAGTAGAGGTAGTGAGAGCAGCACAGGAGGAAGGGGAAAGTACACTACAGATTTAGAGCAAAACACTAAACCAAACTGTGGTCTGTAAATCTAAAACCAAGCCAGACTTGACGTCAGTCTACTCCTCTGAGGAAGCTGTGGTCAGAATTACCAGTGTTTCTCCGTGGCTTGTTGTGTTTGTACAAAGGGATTCTGACTGGTGCATGTTTGAAGTAACTGTATTAGTGCACACCCATGTATAGTGTGTGTGTATTGTGTTTATGTGTGTGCGAGAGTGAACAGTACGTTCTCTGTGTGCGAATTGTTTGTGAAGAACCTGCTGTTACTCAAGTTGTATGGGAGTTTGGAAATCCCCTCATACATGCTGACCTGATTGCTCACTCAGATGTAAGGTTTCAGGAATGTACAGGAATGTAAGATGTATGCAGTAGCTAGATTTCATACCTACTCATAGAATTACATCAGTATTTGTAACAACAGAATCTGGGTAGTGTTAAATCTTCATATAACATTTTTGGTAAAAACATTCAATTCATTATTGTCATTATCTTCTGTCGAGTGTGTTCATACATTAGAGCTCATTTTGAATGTAAACATGAGTAGTGTCTTGGCCCTTCCCACTGGGAACCAGCACAAACTGGTTGAATCAACATTGTTTCGACGTAATCTATCAATGTATTGTGATGTGGAATCTATACAGGGGAAAAAAAGAAGTAATCAACTTGTTTTGAGGGTGGCATTTCAACCACAGGAATATGTCATCATTGTAACCAATTTTCAGCAAAGACAAACCTTATAAAATACAGGTGCAAATAATAACTGGAAACAAGGGAAAACAAAAGGGTCAAAAAAGCACAATGGGGGCATCTAGTGGCCAAAACCGGAACAATCCTGGCCAAATCCTGACAACTATCAGAAAAAAAACAATAGATTAGACAGCACCTCCTACTGGAGAGTTGATCTATCCACCGCTATTAAGTTGGTCTCCCATCCAGGGTTTTATCCAAGCCCTGCTTAGCTTTGATATGTCACTGACTACTACCAATGTACTATTGTGAGAATTATTATTGAGAGATCTCTTAATAACTAAATACAGAGTACAAAACGTTCCTAATGAGTTCCACCCCCTTTTGCCCTCAGAACAGCCTCAATTCGTCATGGCATGGACTCTACAAGGTGTCGGAAGCATTCCACAGGGATGCTGGCCCATGTTGACTCCAATGCTTCCCACAGTTGTGTCAAGTTGGCTGGACGTTTGTTAGGTGGTGGAGCATTCTTGATACACATAGGAAACTGTTGAGTGTGAAAAATCCAGCAGCGTTGCAGTTCTTGACACACTCAAACTGGTGCGCCTGGCACCTACTACCATACCCCGTTCAAAGGCACTTAAATCTTTTGTCTTGCCCATTCATCCTCTGAATGGCACACATACACAAACCATGTCTCAAGGCTTAAACATCTCCTCCCCTTTATCTACACGGATTGAAGTGGATTTAACAGGTGACATCAATAATGGATCATAGCTTTCACCTGGATTCACCTGGTCAACAGATGAATCATTAAGAATTAAGAAATCATAGGCTGTAGGCATACCGGTAAGTGCAAAAATAATGGAAACACTTGTGTAAACGAGAGATACAGAGTATATGAAGGCCTGTTTTTTCTAAATGAATGCCTGTTTTTTCGTGACTACTTCAAAACTATGGCAAGTAGCTGGGACATATGGTAATATTCTGAAACTGGGCCCCACGGCGGATGCAATGAACTAGTTTTTATCCGAAAAAAGCATTGTCAAAAATGTAATGTGTTCAGGCAACTACGGGCTGTGTCCAGGCACTCCGCATTGCATCCGGCATAAGAACAGCCCTTGGCGGTGGTATATTAGCCATATACCACACCTCCTCTGGCCTTATTTAAGTGATAATGCCTGAGAAGCCAGTGTTTGGAGGATATATTTGCATGGGTGTTTTTAGCAAACCGAGCCAATATATCCTCCAAACACCGGCTTCGAGGGCATTATCACTTTAATACAACGGGTTACCAACTTATTCAAATAATGATTGACATTTTCATTTAACGTTTTTAAAATTAATTTCTAAATACTATTTCATCCTTCCACAAGATATAGTCCCGAAACAAATCTATGGTTTCTACCCAAGCCGGCTGGTCGTTCGTTCTATTGGTTCGGTTGCCAGAGACGCAACCCAGTCGTTCAGTCTTTTTGTTCTGTATCTATGGACGTGACACACTCGTTCGTTCTAAATGTTCTATTGCCACACTGACTGGCGACATTCTTATCCCTTGCTTGCTAGTTTGCCAACTACAGCTAACTTAGTCAAGTCAAACAGTGCAGACAATGACAACAGTAGCTGCATTTTGTTTAAGCTGTTTTCTAGAGACATTTATTTGGATACATCCATTACAATGAGCTAATGAGCCACGATTTCACCTGGCATAGAAAATGTGCTCTTTCGTTAGGACACTGTTGTTCAAAGGAGCTAGCCAACAACATAACTACACAATAACTTCAAACTGAAACTGGAAAGACCGCAAATTAGGTGCAAACTATTTGTTTTTGTATATATCCATAAAAATGATGCCAGCTGATTCATGATTTCAACTGGCTGAGAAACGCTGCCTGCCTCTCTGTAGTCCTGACTCCCGACCCCTACATGTTCATTACCATGGGACAGTTGGAGATCGAATTTGAATATTGAAACAATGTTGCAAATGTCTGAGAGACAGAACGCAAGTTTTATGCAAATCTCCGGCTTTTGAAAACTAAATGTTAGTCTAAAAGTAGTGTGAGATAGTGTATAGATGGCGATCAAGTTTATAACTTGACGACACAGTGGGTTGCGCAGTCAGATGGAACAGAGTAAATAGGCATTTTAACGTCATAGACTTGTGGGATAGACACCGGCTGGAATGTGCTTATTGTATGTTCAATGATATTTGATTGATTTGGACCGATTTAATGAATATGCATTTTGAACAGACCACAAGTGGGTGTCAGAGACGGACAGGGAAATGTCAAGGCAATCCAAGTAACATTGTTTGTGTGCGTGTGTAATAGAGAGATAATTGAAAGTTCCCCTTCCTAGATGCCAGATAGTGCAGCTGGTTTGTATTTTGGACAGAGGGAGGGATGGTCAGGATGTCGGGTAGCGGGCTTGGGTGGGGCATGTTTTGACTGTTTTTGGTACAACAGCCACCCAAAGCATTCCTAACAATGCTGCAACAGCACCCCGCTCAGTTGGTAGGAGCACATACAGAGGGAGAGGGGGGGGGGGGGGGGGAGCAGCAGGTACACAGGCAATGGAACTCTCCCACTGGAGACTGATGGGTTGTCACTGATGATTGACAGTTAGATCGTGGGTTGCTAAACTTAATGCAACAATTTCCCACCTCCAGTGAACATGCTTACAGGATAAGGCTTGATCTGTGTCTAGGAAACCAGGTCTTAAACCTGATTCTGACACTTGGTAGTGGTAGTGGTGTGAAGGGGACGAGGTGCGGTGCCATGATGGATGGTAGTAGTGTGTGGATGCATGAATAATGGTGATGGAGGCGAATCTGGGTGAGGGGTTATTACGGGTAGCTCTGACTCAGCCCACACATCCTTGGCTCTAGCACGGCAGAGATGGAGAGATGAAAGGAGGAGAGGAAGGGCGAGGGAGCGACTCATCGTGTGGTCAGCTGACTCAGACCACAGGAACGGTGGGAAGCATGTACATTTGGAAGTGTGTGTGTGGGTGTGTGTTACCATGCCTTTGGTCTGACAGCCAGGGCTGCCATTAGTTCTATTTCCTGTCACATGATTGGAATGTTGGAGCAGGATTCCTGTCCTGTTAGTCTCTCCCACTCACCTGCTAACTTTCACCACATGGATCCCATTACTTCCTCTTACGTCTTCCCAGGAATTTCCCCTTCTGTGTGGTTTCAACATGATGAAAGTCACTGGGGCTGTAGTGTAAGTAGTTGTGGGTATAAGTAGTGGTGGGTGTATATAATTCAACAAGTGTCCCTCATTGATAATTCATATAAATTCATACACTACATGGCCAAATGTATGTGGACACCTACTCGTCGAACATCTCATTCCAAAATCATGGGCATTAATATGGATTTGGTCCCCCCCTTTGCTCATATAACAGCCTCCACTCTTCTGGGAAGGCTTTTCACTAGATGTTGCAACATTGCTGTGGGGACTTGCTTCCATTCAGCCACGAGCGTTACTTAGGTCGGGCACTGATGTTGAACGATTAGGCCTGGCTCGCAGTCGGTGTTCTAATTCATCCCAAAGTTGTTCGATGGGGTTGAGGTCAGGGCTCTGTGCAGGCCAGTGAAGTTCTTCCATACTGATCTCGACTAACCATTTCTGTATGGACCTCGCTTTGTACAAGGGAGCATTGTCATGCTGAAACAGGAAAGGGCCTTCCCTAAACTGTTGCCACAATGTTGGAAGCACAGAATCATCTAGAATGTCTTTGTATCCTGTAGCGTTAAGATTTCCCTTCACTGGAACTAAGGGGCCTAACCCGAACCATAAAAAATAGCCCCAGAACATTATTCCTCTACTTCCAAACTTTACAGTTGGCACTATGCATTCGGGTACGGAGCGTTCTCCTGGCATCCGCCAAACCCAGATTCGTCCGTCGGACTGTCAGATGGTGAAGCTGGATTCATTACTCCAGAGAACGCGTTTCCACTGCTCCAGAGTCCAATGGCGGCAAGCTTTACACCACTCCAGCCGACGCTTGGCATTGCGCATGGTAATCTTAGGCTTGTGTGCAGCTGTTCGGCCATGGAAACCCATTTCATGAAGCCCCCGACGAACAGTACTTGTGCTGAAGTTGCTTCCAGAGGWAGTTTGGAACTCGGTAGTGAGTGTTGCAACCGAGGACAG
Organism: Salvelinus sp. IW2-2015; assembly: GCF_002910315.2. Taxonomy (NCBI): domain Eukaryota; kingdom Metazoa; phylum Chordata; class Actinopteri; order Salmoniformes; family Salmonidae; genus Salvelinus; species Salvelinus sp. IW2-2015. The sequence continues at coordinate 47,018,534 of NC_036866.1, forward strand.
ATGATTTTTACGTGTTACGTGCTATGCGCTTCAGCACTTGGCGGTCCCGTTCTGTGAGCTTGTGTGGCCTACCACTTCGCGGCTGAACTGTTGTTGCCTAGACGTTTCCACTTCACAATAACAGCAATTACAGTTGACCGGGCCAGCTCTAGCAGGGCAAAAATTTGAAGAACTGACTTGTTGGAAATGTGGCATCCTATGACATTGCCATGTTGAAAGTCACTGAGCTCTTCAGTAAGGCCGTTCTACTGCTAATGTTTGTCTTTTGAGATTGCATGGCTGTGTGCTCGATTTTCTACACCTGTCAACAACGGGTGTGGCTGAAATAGCCGAATCCACAAATTTAAGGTGTGTCCACAGACTTTTGGCCACGTAGTGTATATAAATCTCTTTCACCAAAACAATGTTTGTTTGCTCATATTTTGATTGACAACAATTCCACCATGTGATGAATGGCACCGCGTTGTGAGAGTTTCAGACTCGGTTTCAAGTGTACCGGGCAGTGATTCTAAAAGTATGTGTGTGAATATGCGTGTGACAAAGTGAGTAATGTATTTCCTTTGTTTGTTTATGAGATAATGACACCGTATATTATCCTCTATGTAAGAGAGTACGGTTGTGTGTGTCCGTGTGCGTGTGTGTGCACGCATATGTGTGTATGTGTAGGTAAGAAAGAGAGAGAGAGAGAGTGAGTAAGAGAGAGAGAGAGTGATAAAGAGAGCGAGAGAGTGTGCGGCAAAGCCTGTTGACTCAGTGTAAGAATGACTGCGTGAGTACTGGATGAACAGATCACACCCTCACACTTACATTGAAGACGAACGGGAGAGAGGAAGGCAGACAGAACGAGGAGAAGGAAGAAGACAGGGAGAAAGGAGAGAGGAAGGCAAAGGAGAAAGATAGAGGGGAAGGCAGAGAGAGGAAGAGACAGGCTAGCAGTACAGTCTCTCTGGTACCTACGGCTCAAGGCATCTATTCCCTACTCTTTCTGTGGGCTTGTATAGAGTCAGACATGAGGACTCTGGGAGCTACAGTATAGTATATCTTTATGGATAGGCTGGGTGGCTGGGCTCCTCTCCTTACAACTGGACAGCACAGCAACACAGGCAGCATGGAGATGATGCCTGAGGGACACCATATGGCTCACCGTGGGCGATTTTTAAACAGGTATAGAGTGGCTTTGTGCGTGTTTGTGTAAATGTTTCTTTTTTATTCAAGACTATAAATGCAACTGAAATGCACTGTTATAACAAGTATGTTAACTTCAATTACATTGTTATATTGTGTCATCTAAAAGTAGCTTATGTTTTCAGTAAGATTCAGCATTTATAGCTTATCAATTTATAATAACTGTTTGTCTTTGTTTTGTTTTTTATAGACGTAGTAACTGCTCATATAATAGTGGTAGAATGAAGTGTGTTTGTGTAGTTAAGTAGATCTTTGAAACACGTATTGCATCCAGAAGTCAAGCCACAAGACTGTAAATCAATCTCATGTTCACTAACTAACTGGGCAATCTGTCATGCACTGTACTGTAGACACCAGAATGTGTGTGTGTGTGTGTGTGTAAGCAGTGTTTGTGTGTCTGTTTCACTTTCAGTATTTCGCTCTCTCACTCTCACTCTCTGTGCGTCACTTTCAGACTCTTGTTTCACTGTGCGTGTGTGTGTGTGTGTGTGTGTGTGTGTGTGACGTGTGTGTGTGACGTGTGTAAGTTTCACTTTGACTCTCTGTTTCTCTGTCTCTTTCTCTTGTATCCACGTAGCTAATGGAAGTGCTAGGTGACCACATCTGGATCTTGTACTACATTGGCTGTGCATATTTATAGCTATTTTTCTTCCTCAGAGTGGCAAGCCTCATTCTGTCAGTTCTATCCTGTATGTGGAGTGTGTCCCTCTGTCTGTATAGTCACTGATCTGTAGTGCGGGTAACTACAAACTGTCTTTTCACTCAGTGTGTAGCTTAACTCCGAGACAGTATAGTTATAAACGACTCCCATCCATACTTTACTGTCCTCACATTAGTGTCCGTACCTACTGTACAGCTGAGGACTCTTGGCTGGCCCATACATCAAATACTAGGAAATGCCCTTGGGCATATTCCCCATTTATTTGATAGGTATTTTGCATGTTTTTGCGTCTCGTAATGTCAAGAATTCTCTACGTAGATGGTTAATATCATTAAATATGGGCTTCACAATCTGCTTTACATGGTCACGGACCGTGTTTGCTCTGAAGCTGTCCTTTGAAGTTAAAAACACGGAGGGAGAATCCATGTTGTTATATTGACAGATCCAGCCCAATGATAGCCCTGTGATTGCTTTCTCTGTCAGTAGAATGGAGTGAATAATTTCCATGACATGGTGCGCCCGCCGCTTTGACATCTCAGTTGAAGTGTTGACATTGGTAGGAGAAAGCAACGCGGAGCTGGTAGATTTGCTCTAAAATGTCTGTAGATATCACAGAATGGCCCTGGATCCACTGAGACAGGCCCATTTAACAGAAAACACACTCCCCGAAGTCTCTCTCTGTGAGTGTGTATTCCTGAGGGAAGCAAAGCTGGGAAATGATGCTGTGTCTGCATATTAAATGAGAGGAGAGGAGGGGGAGAGTTGTTTGACAATTTATATTAAGTAAAGCTTTTTGTGTCCATTTTGGGAAAGAGAGAGGTTTGAGATGGACACCGACCCAATGACTTTATCTGTAAATAGAACTTCACTGGCATCTAAAATAAAGAGACTCACTGCTAGCAGGCAGCCTCGGCCAATAATATCTGTCTGCGGACTACGGTTGCTACATGCCGCTCAGGCGAGCACGGCTTTCCCGAGTACCACTTTCCCGCAGTTCTGTTACGACAAGGGAAATAGCTAGCTAGCTAGTGTAGCCAATTCAACTCTCGCGTGGCACTACTTGGTGGACGCAGTGTGTAATSGATCAACACTACACACCATGCCCCACACGCCGCTCCCCCCAGATATGCGGTGCGCAGATAGACACTACTCACTACGGGCATGTGGTTACCATGATGATGGGCTCCCGAGTGGTGCAGCGATCTAATGCACTAGCAGTGTTATTAAAAAAGTCTTATTGAAACATTCAGTAAAAGTTTTAAGTTATTCAAAAAGCTCCAAATAACCTATTTTCTGTTCTCTGAACATTAATAAAACATTCTCAGGACCTCCCTGCAACAAAAAAAGATTAACGTTCATCCCGTGACTCCTGCCGTGTCTACAGACATCTCCAAACAAACAAAAAATCGACTTTTGGAGAATAAGTTCACAACTGGTAAATAGGTTAGTCACTTATACACAGGTCCAGCTCCAGGAATAAGCGACATGAGCGGTCGCTTAGGGCCCCCGGCCAACTTTTTTAATTTTACGGACCTTAGTCGGGGTCTCAACTTACTGTTGAGAGGAGAATAGTAGAATACACAAGGTGCAAGTTTGAAATTGCATTGTGCATCAGCAGTTTTTCTCTTGTTTTGTCAGTCACTGACAGTCACTCAGTTAGCCATGTCCGCTAACAGTTTTTAGATCGGTAAGTTAGTCTAGCCAGTTATCTAAACTTGTAGTAATCATGGCCAAATAACGACCGGGCACGCAGGGCATGTGCCCAGGAGCCCTGGTCTCCAGGGGCTCCCATTGATTTTGTTAGTCACTCACTCAGATATCATTAACATGGCATATGTCATTGCAAAATGTGTAGAATTGCAGGAAATTAGCTTTAAAACACCAAATATTTCTCACTGACCCATGGGGAAATATGTAGAACTGCAGAAAACTTGCTTTAAAATTACAAAAAAAATTATCTTTGCCCCATGAAAAAATAAGTAGAACTGCATGAAATGTGTTATAAAATTCTACATTTTGGGGTCCCCTGAGAAAATCTGTACTAATCTTATCAAACATGTTATGAACTTCAAAAAATATGATATGCTTCAATATGAACATCTCCACATGGCCATTTCTTCCCTACAGACCTACATTAAAATGCATAAAAAATGCAAACATTACAGTTGTAAAAATGTCATACGTTTTTGTTTATGTCGGTGGTTGTTTGTCTTATGTCCATCGCCCATTGGAGTAGTTTACCCATTACCCACCTTTTACCACTACATCACTGATATTTTTACGGAATCGTCACTAATATTCTAATCATTCCTGTGAAAGTGATAATACGATCATCTGTGCGCTCCACTGATGTCTGTTTGTGCAGAGCTTAATAATTAGTAACGCCTAGGAATACAAATGTAAACATGATGTCATTTGAGACAAGATATCTATGTAAAGAGTTGATGATTTTATGCAATTCATCATCACAACTGACTGAACAGTCGCTGAAGCTGCATGTCAATTTGAATCATTTCTCATATGTCCCCGCTTTCAGGGGTATAACATTACAATTGTATTGCTAATAGGATATGTGTTTGTAGATCGACTGAGCTGAATGAACCAAAAGCAGCCAAGGTGATAATGGCTGGGGTCATTTTTGCTTGTTTTTGCTGTCCTCCAAAAAAGCATTTTAAGGGTTTTTAATTGTATATAAATGCAGTAAATGAGCTCCCTTCCCGGACCTCACTAAAACTCTGGTTCCGGCCCTGTACCTAGCTACAAGGCAGTAAATGAGCTCCCTTCCCGGACCTCACTAAAACTCAAACCCTGGTTACGGCCCGGTACCTAGCTACAAGGCAGTAAATGAGCTCCCTCCGGACCTCACTTAAAAACCCTGTTCCGGCCGCAGTACCTAGCTACAAGGCAGTAAATGAGCTCCCTTCCCGGACCTCACTAAAACCCTGGTTCCGGCCCGTACCTAGCTACAAAGGCAGTAAATGAGCTCCCTTCCCGGACCTCACTAAAACTCAAACCCTGGTTACGGCCCGGTACCTAGCTACAAGGCAGTAAATGAGCTCCCTCCGGACCTCACTAAAACCCTGGTTCCGGCCCAGTACCTAGCTACAAGGCAGTAAATGAGCTCCTTCCCGGACCTCACTAAACTGGTTCCGGCCCTGTACCTAGCTACAAGGCAGTAAATGAGCTCCTTCCCGGACCTCACTAAAACTCAAACCCTGGTTACGGCCCGGTACTAGCTACAAGGCAGTAAATGAGCTCCCTTCCCGGACCTCACTAAAACCCTGGTTACGGCCCGGTACCTAGCTACAAGGCAGTAAATGAGCTCCCTCCGGACCTCACTAAAACCCCTGGTTCCGGCCCAGTACCTAGCTACAAGGCAGTAAATGAGCTCCCTCCCGGACCTCACTAAAACCCTGGTTCCGGCCCAGTACCTAGCTACAAGGCAGTAAATGAGCTCCCTTCCCGGACCTCACTAAAACCCTGGTTACGGCCCTGTACCTAGCTACAAGGCAGTAAATGAGCTCCCTTCCCGGACCTCACTAAAACTCCACCCTGGTTACGGCCCAGTACCTAGCTACAAGGCAGTAAATGAGCTCCCTCCGGACCTCACTAAAACTCAAACTCTGGTTCGGCCCTGTACCTAGCTACAAGGCAGTAAATGAGCTCCCTCCGGACCTCACTAAACCCTGGTTCCGGCCCAGTACCTAGCTACAAGGCAGTAAATGAGCTCCCTTCCCAGACCTCACTAAACCCTGGTTCCGGCCCATACCTAGCTACAAGGCAGTAAATGAGCTCCCTTCCCAGACCTCACTAAAACCCTGGTTCCGGCCCAGTACCTAGCTACAAGGCAGTAAATGAGCTCCCTTCCAGACCTCACTAAAACTCAACCCTGGTTCCGGCCCTGTACCTAGCTACAAGGCAGTAAATGAGCTCCCTCCGGACCTCACTAAAACCCTGGTTCCGGCCCAGTACCTAGCTACAAGGCAGTAAATGAGCTCCCTTCCCAGACCTCACTAAACCCTGGTTCGGCCCAGTACCTAGCTACAAGGCAGTAAATGAGCTCCTTCCCAGACCTCACTAAAACCCTGGTCCGGCCAGTACCTAGCTACAAGGCAGTAAATGAGCTCCCTTCCCGACCTCACTAAAACTCAACCTTGGTTAGCGGCCCTGTACCTAGCTACAAGGCAGTAAATGAGCTCCCTCCGGACCTCACTAAAACTAAAACCCTGGTTCCGGCCCTGTACCTAGCTACACGTTGACATGTTGGTGTCCTTTGTTGGGCAAATTAGATATCAATGTAGCCTACATAAACCCGACCTCACTCAGAATGTACTTTCACATACAACTTGTTTAGGAAAAGTTAGAGGAGTTACTTTCAACTATTCAATGTTATTTAGGTAGTCTACACAAATGGAGTGTATGGATGCTGATCAATGTCTAAATGTGTTGACGTGATGGCTCAGCTGAAATGTACACAGCTTGTTTGCTAAGCAGGGTACATAGCGGTAGGCATCTGGACAGTAGACTTGTTCTAACTGAAGTACATTACCCCTCATATACCAGTAGGAGTCACTGTTCAGGCAGGAATCGTTGGACTGTGGCATTTCAATATATCTCTTTATTTAGGTTGATGGCATGACGTTGGAACAATTACACTGATTCAAACATACCATTTTACTATCAACATTGAAACAAAGTTTAATCAGATATAACATTTGACATCATTTCAACTACCTAATATATAATGAATATTTAAAAAAAAGATTTGTAACGTTTTCAATAATTTCAATATATACCTACAGTAGTTCTGATGATTATGTTGAAATTCGGCTTAATGTAACAACCTGTTAGTCAGGTTAAGTCAAAGTATTAAAGTTGAAGTTTTACACTAATTTCAATGTTTACAACGCTGGTTGAAATTAGATGAAAAAAGTACTGGTTGATGACATTTTTCAAATCCAATGTATTTTCCACGTTGATTCCATGTCATAATACGTTGACAAATGACGTTTAAACAACATTGATTCAACCAGTGTGTACCCAGTGGGAACTTTGTTGGTACTTGCAAAGAGCTCAAGATTGACTAAAAAGATGGCAATGATAAGATAGACAGGTACCTGAGTGGACAAGGTTGTACGTAGATCTTCAACAACCCCATACTCATCTCACATGGGAGGCAGTTGGGAACACATTATAGGAGTCACAAGGCGAATTACTAACCACCTTCATGGCAGAGATTACTGTCAAAGTCAACTCGAGACCTATAGTTCCCGTTTCCACAGACCCTGACTATCCCCTCATTCTGACACCACCAAATCTCCTGACTCAAAAAAACGACACTACCTCCTGCACCCCTTGGTGAACTTCGTGTCAATGTTCCCATGAAACATATCTCGAACATTAATATCTTAAGTTCTGAGAACATGGTAACCACGTTCTGGGTAGGTTTTATTTGACGTTAAGGGAATGATCTCTTGGAAGCATTCCTTGCACGTCACGGGAACATTCCTATGAAAACGTTAGTTAATGACCTAATGAGACTCTTAAGATGTGGGAACATGTTGTTAGCTGGGATGTGAGAGCAACGTGCCTCAAAATCATAGAAATATCCCTTTCAGAAAAGAGAAGACAGTGCCCACGCTCTCAACACCACCCTTATGCACATGCTTGCATTAAGACTAATAGACTCTCACTATAACACACAAACTCCTCTCTTTCTTACAAACTCACTCTCTTTTCTATTCCCTCTTACTCCTCGCAGGCGGAGACTTCCCAGACACCCCAGAGCTTCCTGCCCTGCTTTGCTGATGCTGCAACGGTACTGTACTGGACCTCTCTCCTCTTCAGGGAAACTGTACTCTTGTATGGATGTATGAAATACTGCCAACTGTATTAGCTAAAGTGCAAACTTTCAAAATATCCATGTACTGCTTCTCCCTCCTGTTGAAGTAAAACTGTAGCCTGCTCTCGTGTGTATGTAGGAGATACTACCCACTGTAACTGTATTGCTAGAGTGCAAGCGTGCAGAATTTCTCCAAGACCCCACCCTCMTTTTTCCCCTGTTCATGTTTTTTTTTTTATCACTCATGATTTGGTTTCTGAATTCTACATTAGACCAGACCACAACCTCTGCTGTTCATTTTTAGAATGGGACAGACATGCACAAGGGAAATTAGATAAAGGACAGTTTCTTTCTCTCTCCAACCCGTGACCTAGGTAACATGTGACTTCCCTACGTCCTACTTTAGGAACAAGCTGATCTCACGCCAGGCCATCGCATTGCTCTTCAAACCACAAATAGCCTACAACACCTATGTGCAGACAGTGACCTCTTCTGGTAGAATGAAGAGAAGTTCAATGAACTCATACACACTGAAAAAAACACTCAATTGCTCCCCCCAGAAGCTGGTTTCCTATGGTGGTTTAGATGTGTGTTCTCTGTTCTAGCACCATATGAAATCAGTGTTCTGGAAGGTAGAATAGCAGCTCATGGAAACGGACCAAGCCATAGTTAAGAAAGTGAGAAATTGACATTGTGTGTTGTTGGATGTGTTTGTCTGTGTATACGGTAGGTACAATGACAAGTGTTCTTTGAGGGGTTTTCTAATAAAGTCCTTACTGTTTGAAGCTACATTCTGTATTGACTTCTAATTTGTTAGTACACCAAATATAATTATGCTTCCATCAGTATGTATGACTCCATTATTTACAGGGACAGATTCATTCAGGGGATTACCGGGGCTGAAGCCCATGGGCCTAAGAGGCAGGGAAACAATTCTTATAATGAAATAATAAATACATACAGTACCAGTCAAAAGTTTGGACACACCTACTCATTTCAGGGTTTTTCTTTATTTTTACTATTTTCTACATTGTAGAATAATAGTGAAGACATCAAAACTATGAAATAACACATATGGAATCATGTAGTAACCAAAAAGTGTTAAACAAATCAAAATATATTTCATATTTGAGATTCTTCTAAGTAGCCACCCTTTGCCTTGATGACAGCTTTGCACAATCTTGGCATTCTCTCAACCAGCTTCATGAGGTAGTCACCTGGAATGCATATCAATTAACAGCCGTGCCTTGTTAAAAGTTCATTTGTGGAATTTCTTTCCTTCTTAATGCGTTTGAGCCAATCAGATGTGCTGTGACAAGGTAGGTGCGTTATACAGAAGATAGTCCTATTTAGTAAAATACTAAGTCCATATTATGGCAAGAACAGCTTAAATAAGCAAAGAGAAACGACAGTCAATCATTACTTCAAGACATGAAGGTCAGTCAATCCGGAAATGTCAAGAACTTTGAAAGTTTCTTCAAGTGCAGTCGCCAAAAACCATCAAGCGCTCTGATGAAACTGGCTCTCATGAGGACCGCCACAGGAAAGGAAGACCCAGAGTTACTTCTGCTGCAGAGGATAAGTTCATAGTAAAAATAGTATGTCAAAATTAAGAAAAACCCTTGAATGAGTAGGTGTGTCCAAACGTTTGTCTTGTACTGTATGTGTTGCCACCCTTGGGACACGCAATACTCATAAAGCAAATTTTGAACTTTTATTATTCAAAAACACAAAATACCTTCAAAAACCGCCATACCACCAAAAAATAAATAAATTCTGTGATACGATATTTGGCCATATCGCCCAGCCCTACCGCCGGGCTTGAGGACACACACTTTCCTGTTGGCTTAGATTGAGGAGATGGCCAATAGGAGTGGAAATATAGTCCTCTACCATCCTCAGTCATCTTCCATCCAAGTTGTCAGACCCAGGTGGCTTGTCATTGTTGACAGACAACAATTTTTTTTTTTTTACCTCTTCCATAACTCACTTTACGGAATTCAAAATTACAATGTATTTCATAATTTGGTCTGTTATGAATGGATGGATAGGTTCAGAGTTTGTTGGCAATATCAGTGGGTTTTGTGATGAATGAGCCATCTGATTCAATGAAGGAGTTCGCCTTTTGCCCATAATGTAATTTAAGGTGCTCCAAAGCTTTTTGCTAAGCTTCTTTACATAATTTATCTTTGTTTCATAGCACAGTTTCTTCTTCTTTTTGTTTAGTTTAGTCACATGATTTCTCAGTTGAAAGTACATTTGACAATCAGCTGTTCAGCCAGACTTATTTGCCATTCCTTTTACCTTGTCTCTCAACCATACAATTTTTTAATTCCTCATCAATACACAGGGATTTAACAGATTTTACAGACATTTTCTTAATGGATGAATTCTTATTAGTAACTGGAATAAGCAATTGCATAAATATGTCAAGTGTAGCGTCTCGTTGCTCCTCATTACACACAACATACCAGCCAATATTAATTTATCTTCAACATAGGAATCAGTACAAAACCTCTTGTATAACCTCTACACTATATCAGGCCTAACCTTTGGAACTTTGGTTTTCCTAGATATGGCTACCATATTATGATCACTACATCAGATACATGTGGATACTGCTTTAGAGCAGATTTCTGCAGCATTAGTAAAGATGTGATCAATATATTTGGATGATTTCATTCCTGTGATGTTTGTATCGTGGTATATGATATCCTGAACCAGGTTTCAGGGACTGGTTACATTTTTAAGCTTTTTCTTAAGTGAACTGCTTGAAAGCCGGTCAATATTTAGGTCACCCTGAACAAATACCTCTCTGTTGATATCATATACATTATCAAACATTTCACACATATTATCCAGATACTGACTGTTAGCACTTGTTGGTCTATAGCAATTTCCCACAATAATAGGCTTTAGGTGAGGCAGGTGAACAGCTGTGAGTCTTTCTGGATAAGTCTCTAAGAGCTTTGCACTCTTAGATTGTACAATATTTTCCCAGTATTCTTTTCAAAAATCTTCAAGCTCTGTCAAATTGGTTGTTGATCATTGCAAGACAATCATTTTCAAGTCTTGCCATAGATTTTCAAGCAGGTTTATGTCAAAACTGTATCTCGGCCACTCAGGAACATTCACTGTCTTCTTGGTAAGCAACTCCAGTGTAGACTTGGTCTTGTGTTTTAGGTTATTGTCCTGCTGAACGGTGAATTCATCTCCCAGTGTCTGGTGGAAAGCAGACTGAACCAGATTTTCTTCTAGGATTTGGCCTGAGCTTAGCTTCATTCCAATGATTTTTTATACTGAAAAACAGTCCTTAAAGATTACACTACAAGCATACCCATAACATGATGAAGCCACCACTATGCTTGATATGGAGAGTGGTACTCCGTAATATGTTGTATTGGATTTGCTCCAAACATAAAATGTTGTATTCAGGACAAAAAGTGAATTTCTTTGCCACATTTTTTGCAGCATTACTTTAGTGCCTTATTGCAAACAGGATGCATGTTTTGAATATTTTTATTCTGTACAGGCTTCCTTCTTTTTACTCTGTCAATTAGGTTATTATTGTAGAGTAACTACAATGTTGTTAATACACTCAGTTTTCTCCCATCACAGCCATTAAAATCTGTAATTGCTTTAAAGTCACCAATGGCTTCATGGTGAAATCCGTGAGCGGTTTCCTTCCTCTCCGGCAACTGAGTTAGGAAGGATGCCTGTATCTTTGTAGTGACTGGATGTATTTATACACCGCCCAAAGTGTAATTAACCTCTCTGCGCTACGGATACCGGTACCGGGTTTAAATTCGACAACATACGGTGATCGCCACAAATAGTCATATTAAACATTCCTGAAAATACAAGTGTCTCACATGCTTCAAAGGCCTAGAATCTTGCTAATCCAACTGCGTTGCGAAAGAATACGATGCGATTATCTGAGCACAGAGCCCCATACCAAAATACTATTTCAACCAGCACAGGCGTAACAAAATCACAGATTGCAATGAAATAAATCGTTTACCTTTGAAGATCTTGCTCTGTTTGCAATCCCAAGGCTCATTGTTACACAATGAATGGTCTTTTGTTTGGTTAAATCCATTTTTATAGCCTAACACGAAACATTTTGTGAACGCTTATCTCGTTGAATTTCGTGTCATTCAATTTTCGACGAAACATTCAACGCAAATACACAGACTAAACCTGACTTTATCCAGTCATGTTTGGTTTCCTTGCAATCAACTGTTTGTTTGTAACACAACCAAACTTGATGGGTCATTTCGCGGGACGTATTGACCCAAAGAAACCGATTGGAAGACAACAAGTAACGACCTCATTGTGCACCAATTATATGACCGCTGTTTCGTTGATTGACTGTATTTTAACCCAATGACCACTGATCGTCTTGAAATCTAGCTGGGTAGATAGCCAATGAGCAGAGGTAAACGGCAATATGTAATGTTTCTGTTTTGGAAGACCAACCCATGTAGTAAACTCCGGCGTAAAGACGGTCATTCGCCATTGAAGATTCATACTGGAAGGAGCCAAGCTCGTTACGCACAGCACTATTCCGGTAACACGCATCTTCAGCTGTTTATATATCGAACATCATGGCGAATAAGTCAGGGAAAGCTAAATCTAAGACTAGATATACGAATGTAGACAAAATTATAGAGGAAATTGATCGTGAAAGTGAAACATATGCTTTGGAAGACGACTCAGTTAGCGACCATGACTCAAATGGAAGCATATTTTTTGAACGGAGAGGGCATTGTTTTGGACTGGTAAGTTCTTCTCATGCTAGTGCCGTTGTTTGAAGTTAATAATATAAAATATTATTTGTGATTGTTTTTAAATTTTATTTGCAATATATAAAAATGTAATGAAATGTGTAAAGTACACTGTTCATATTTACTCTTGAGGTGCTGTCCTGTTGCACCCTCTACAACCACTGTGATTATTAGTGTCTGACCCTGCTGGTCATCTATGAACGTTTGAAAATCTGTTCTGTTATAATCTCCACCTGGCACAGCCAGAAGAGGACTGGCCACCCCTCATAGCCTGGTTCCTCTCTAGGTTTCTTCCTAGGTTTTGGCCTTTCTAGGGAGTTTTTCCTAGCCACGTGCTTCTCCACCTGCATTGCTTGCTGTTTGGGGTTTTAGGCTGGGTTTCTGTACAGCACTTTGAGATATTAGCTGATGTACGAAGGGCTATATACATTTATTTGATTTGATAGAGGACTGAGGGTCTTCCAAATATTGAAAGTGTGTAAATAGTTACCCATGTTATTTTGTAAATGTATTTTTTTTTTTTTTTTTTTCTCCAATATTCCCCCCCCCCTTTTTTTTCAATATTTTTTTCCCTCCATTTTTTGGGGGGGTGTGTTAGAATACCATTTTGGTATTTTGTATATAGTTATTTGTTTCAAAATGTATACCTTCACCAATTTGGCCACTTGGGTACATTTGGGCTACTTGTGTGGAACACCTGGGTGACTTCATGATAAATGTCATGTAGCACACTCATTTTGGAAGTTATCATTCTGAAACTTTGCACAAGTACTGTTGCCCTCTTATGTTTTTCACTGAAATTGTCCCCATATTCATATCTGAATGTTTGTTTTATCTTGTTCATTTTAAAGATGAGGATACAACAATTAAAAAGAAAAAACGTATGGTTTATTCATTGTATTATCTAAACAAGATCTATTGTGTTATATTATCCTACATTCAATTCACATTTACACAAACTTCAGAGTGTTTTTCTTCAAATGGTATCAAGAATATGCATATCCTTGCTTCTGGCCTGAGCTAGAGGCAGTTAGATTTGGGTATGTCTTCAGGTGGAAATTGAAAGAAGGGGGGGGGGGGGGGGTAGCTGTATTAATAACTTCACCATGCTCAAAGGGATATTCATTGTCTGATTTCTTCCCCCCATCTACAAATAGCTTCTTTGTGAGGCACTGGAAAACAACCCGGGTCTTTGTGGTTGTATTTGTGTTTGAAATTCACTGGGACCTTACAGATAATTGAATGTATGGGGTCAGAGATGAGGTAGTCATTCAAAAATCGTGTTAAACACTATTTTGCACACAGAGTGAGACCATGCAACTTATTATGTGACTTGTTTAGTAAATGTTTACTCCTGAACCTATTTAGGCTTGCCATAACAAAGGGGTTTACTACTTATTCACTCAAGACATCTCAGCTTTTCATTTTTTATTCATTTGTAAATATTTTGATGAACATAATCCCAATTTGACACTATGGTTATTGTGTGTAGGCCAGTGACACAAAATAAGAAATAATCAATTTTCAATTCGGCTGTAATACAACAAAAATGTGGAAAAGGTCAGAGGTCAGAATACTTTCTGAATGCACTGTATGCTAATGTAAACTCAGCAAAAAAAGAAACGTCCTGAGATATACACTTGTGACTAACAGAAATGGAATAATGTGTCCCTGACAAAGGGGGGGGGGGGGTCAAAATCAAAAGTAACAGTCAGTATCTGGTGTGGCCATTCAGCCTGCATTAAGTACTGCAGTGCATCTCCTCCTCATGAACTGCACCAAATTTGCCAGTTTTTGCTGTGAGATGTTACCCCACTCTTCCACCAAGAAATGTGCAAGTTTCCGGACATTTCTAGGGTGAATTTCACTCGCCCTCACCCTCCGATCCAACAGGTCCCAGACGTGCTCAATGGGATTGAGATCCGGGCTCTTCGCTGGCCATGGCAGAATACTGACATTCCTGTCTTGCAGGAAATCACACACAGAACGAGCAATATGGCTGGTGGCATTGTCATGCTGGAGGGTCATGTCAGGATGAGCCTGCAGGAAGGGTACCACATGAGGGAAGAGGATGTCTTCCCTGTAACGCACAGTGTTGAGATTGCCTGCAATGACAACAAGCTCAGTCCGATGATGCTGTGAAACACCGCCCCAGACCGTGACGGACCCTCTACCTCCAAATCGATCCCGCTCCAGGCCTTGGTGTAACGCTCATTCCTTCGACGATAAACGCGAATCTGACCATCACCCCTGGTGAGACAAAAACGCGACTCGTCAGTGAAGAGCACTTTTTGCCAGCCCTGTCTGGTCCAGCGACGGTGGGTTTGTGCCCATAGGCGACATTGTTGCCGGTGATGTCTGGTGAGGATTTGCCTTACAACAGGCCTACAAGCCCTCAGTCCAGCCTCTCTCAGACTATTGCGGACAGTCTGAGCACTGATGGAGGGATTGTGCGTTCCTGGCGTAACTCGGGCAGTTGTTGTTGCCATCCTGTACCTGTCCCGCAGGTGTGATGTTCGGATGTACCGATCATGTGCAGGTGTTGTTACACGTGGTCTGCCACTGCGAGGACGACCAGCTGTCCGTCCTGTCTCCCTGTAGCGCTGTCTTAGGCGTCTCACAGTACGGACATTGCAATTTATTGCCTTGGCCACATCTGCAGTCCTCATGCCTCCTTGCAGCATGCCTAAGGCACGTTCACGCAGATGAGCAGGGACCCTGGGCATCTTTCTTATGGTGTTTTTCAGAGTCAGTAGAAAGGCCTCTTTAGTGTCCTAAGTTTTCATAACTGTGACCTTAATTGCCTACCGTAAGCTGTTTGTGTCTTAACGACCGTTCCACAGGTGCATGTTCATTAATTGTTTATGGTTCATTGAACAAGCATGGGAAACAGTGTTTAAACCCTTTACAATGAAGATCTTTGAAGTTATTTGGATTTTTACGAATTATCTTTGAAAGACAGGGTCCTGAAAAAGGGACGTTTCTTTTTTTGCTGAGTTCAGTTATTTTTTTGTTATTGTTTTACTGGGAGGCTTATCAGAGGTAGACATGACAGTGATATTCATGTTTGAGCTGATAGTGCAGGGTGAAATGCACACAGTGTGCTTCCTACTAGAGCAAACCAACTCAGTGCTCACAGTATAACTCATGTTCATAGGCAGGCACATGATTACTGCTGACAGTAACTGTTGGATTGACAGAGGCATTCAGGTGAGTTAGAGGAACATAAATTAGGTTACTTACATTGTGATTTCCAATACCCCTGGGACAATGTACATTTGCAGCAGCACTATAGGGCGGCAGGGTAGCCTAGTGGTTAGAGCGTTGGACTAGTAACCGAAAGGTTGCAAGTTCAAATCCCCGAGCTGACAAGGTACAAATCTGTCGTTCTGCCCCTGAACAGGCAGTTAACCCACTATTCCTAGGCCGTCATTGAAAATAAGAATTTGTTCTTAACTGACTTGCCTAGTTAAATAAAGGTAAAATAAAAATAAATAAACTATGACAACTAAGCAACAGAAATCCATAACAGAATGACTGCAATTAAACTGGATAAAATGGGAAATTATAGTAGTCACAAAGCACAGTTGGTCCACCTACTACTGTCAACCCTTCCACTGGCATACTGTTTTGTACAGTATAGCTCATAATTGTGACAACAGCCTGTACAACCTCTCCCTTGCTCTCTCCCTGTCTCTCTTCTCTCGCCAGTTAATGTCATCTCTCCCAGCTCTTAATGACACCTACCCATGAGCCAACCTCTCGTTCTATTTACTGTAACCAGTACCGTCACCCACTGAGCATCGACCAACACCAGATGTCCATGGGCGTTCAAAAGTGGTTGAAATTTGGTCAGTCCAAAGCTGAACTAATCATAGATGTCTATGTTTCACAAGATTGAACAGCACATTGCAGTACAGTGCAGTACAGAAAAGTAGAGTAGAGGTCAGTACATTACTGTACTGTCGAGCACACTAGACTATGTTGTGCTGTACTGTGGTCTATTGTACTATACTGTGATGTCCAAACTTGTGAAACGTAGACGTCTACGATTGGTTCAGATCTTTTCAAACTCAAGGTGTGATGTCATAGCTGACACTCCATTCTTTCTGCAGACATCTTTGAATCTTAATTCAGAGTCGATATTTAAACGTTTTTGGAAAACGTGGTAACATAAACAACTGACAGAGATTTTACCCTCATTCTGTTACGAAACTTTACATCTGCACTGTTCTTCAAGTATATGTGTTTTTGTAAAAAATTTCAGTGACATTTTTTTAAATTAAAGCTGTCCTTGTGCATAGAATTCTCTGTTTATTTAAACTTAGCAATCAATGGTTTGTGTTTGGCATACATTTTATAGTGAATAGTCTCAGTTTCATTCTGTTGCCATGGAATTGCCGAAAAGAAAAGAAGTTATCCAAACGCTACTGGGAAAAGCGATTCCCATGTTGTGGTGCTACTATAATCCGACAAGCAATATGAGAACTTTTACCAGAGGGACAACATGTCCTTTCCTAATCTCTATTGTTTCTCCTAGATGGAGCATATGTGGATTACATGTCAGAGTCAATYATTGAGGCAGAAAGAAAGGCAAGAGCTATTCCAAGATTACATAATCAAAATATATCACAATTCAGCATCTGCTGTCATTCTTTGTCTAGTGTCAATCAATCACATGTACAGTTGAAGTCGGAAGTTTACATACACTTATGTTGGAGCAATTAAAATTTGTTTTTCAATCATTCCAAAAAATGTCTTGTTAACAAACTATAGCTTTGGCAAGTTGGTTAGGACATCTACTTTGTGCATGACACAAGTGATTTTTCCAACAATTGTTTACAGACTGATTATTTCACTTATAAATCACTGTATCACAATTCCAGTGTGTCAGAAGTTTACATACACTAAGTTGACTGTGCCTTAAAACAGCTTGGAAAATTCCAGAAAATTATGTAATGGCTTTAGAAGCTTCTGATAGGCTAATTGACATCATTTGAGTCAACCTTCATTTGAGGCCGACCTTCAAACTCAGTGCCTCTTTGCTTGACATTATGAGAAAATCTAAAGAAATCAGCCAAGACCTCAGAAAATATGTTGCAGACCTCCACAAGTCTGGTTCATCCTTGGGAGAAATTTCCAAACGCCTGAAGGTACCACGTTCATCTGTACAAACAATAGTATGCAAGTATAAACACCACGGGACCACGCAGTCGTCATACCGCTCAGGAAGGAGACGCGTTCTGTCTCCTAGAGATGAACGTACCTTGGTGCGAAAAGTGCAAATCAATCCCAGAACAACAGCAAAGGACCTTGTGAAGATGCTGGAGGAAACGGGTACAGAAGTATCTCTATCCACAGTAAAACTAGTCCTATATCAGTCGAATGAAGCACAGCAACTGGACGCAAACCATAGTTTGCAGTGCATCAGTACACTGTCCATGGAGGACGTAACCTCAAGCACCGAAGTAACAACTGAGGTGGAACCAACAAAGGAGTGGAACTCACCCAGCCTCCCAGACCTGCAGTCGAGAGGAGACTACCAGGGCACAGACCGTATGTGAAGTGGCTGGCGCAGTGACAAGAAGTTGTGGGAAGCAGTGAATACTGACCTTACCTTGACCCTCGAGAAACTTCGAGGCACAGCGGAGAAGAAGTTGGAGAGGATGGGGAACATCATCTATGAGTACGGGGCAGAAAGCTTTGGAGTGCAAGAGGCAAAGGCGGGAGAAAGGTTCCAACCCCACCAGTTTCTCAGGAGGCAACAAGAAATCAACGCCTCGTTCAAGAAAGGAGACAGCTTAAGAAACAGTGGAAGAAGGCCTCGGAAGTGGAAAAGGAGGCATAGAGGCACTTCAGGCTGACATTAACAACCCGGTTGGCATCCCTCCGTAGAGCAGAGAACCTACGGAAACGCAGAAGGAAGAAAGAAACTAGAACTCGATTCTATAAAGATCCCTTCAAGTTCCTTAAAAGTCCTTTCACGAAGGAAAAAAGTGGAGCTCTAAACAACAAAGAAAGACTAGAGGAGCACCTGATAAACAACAAACTTTGACTCAAAGCACATGAACATCTGGCCATCCCATCAGATATCCCACCATTGAACCCCCGGAACATCAATTGAGACCAGCCCTCCGCATGGAAAGAGGTGGAAAACACAGTTCGACGGGCAAGAAATCAGCATCAGCCCCGGGGCACAATGGAGTCCCATACAAAGTGTATAAGAACGCACCAGACGTCCTGAGGGTCCTTCTGAGGCTTATGAGAACAGCTTGGCAAAGAAAATAATACCAAAGTGTGGCGTAGGCAGGCGGGTCCTGATCCCTAAGGAGAAGGATGCAGTGAACATCAGCCAATTCCGCCCAATCCTTACTGAATGTCGAGGGTAAAATCTCTCTTAGGGTCATTTGCCAAGAGCGATGTCCGAGTACCTGCAAAGGAATGTGTACGTCGATACATCTGTACAGGAGGCAAGGAATATCAGGGTTCTCTGGCTGCTTGGAACACCTCCAGCATGATCTGGCAACCAAGATCCAAATCGGCCAAAGGTGGAGAAAAGAGACCTCCATGTGTCTTCCTCGACCTCGCCAATGCATTTGGCTCTGTGCCCCATGAACTCCTTTGGTCTGCTTCAGATTTTCACCATACCGGACACCATCACAACGCTGGTGAAGTCGTACTTCCAGGATCTGCAGTTCTGCTTCACCACCTCAGAGTTCACCACCTCATGGCAGTGCCTGAATGTAGGTATAATGCGGGATGTACCATTTCTCCGTTGGCATTCATAATGGCAATGGAGGTTATCATCAGATCCTCAAATGGTTGCTGGTGGACAGCGAGTCGACTCTGGTTTCCGCCTCCCTCCACTCAGAGCCTACATGGACGACATTACAACATTGACCACCACTGTCATGCACCAGGAGACTGCTCAGAAAACTCGAGGAGAATCACTGGCCGTATGAAGATTAAACCATCCAAGTCACGCAGCATCTCGATTGTGAAGGGAGTACTCTCTGACCTGAAATTCTTCATCGGAGATGACCAAATCCCAACAGTGTCTGAGCAGCCGGTAAAAAGCCTTGGAAGGTGGTATGATGCAAGCCTGAAGGACAAAGACCAGGTGCAACAGCTGCGCAAAGACATCAGTAGTAGCCTACAGTCCATCGACAACACCCAGCTACCTGGAAAGTTAAAGGCCTGGTGTCTGCAGTTTGGTCTCCTACCCCGGGTGTTGTGGCCCCTAGCAGTGTATGAGGTTCCAATCTCAACAGTGGAGAAGATGGAGAGAGGAGTCACAGGCTACTTAAAGAAGTGGCTCGGAGTTCCACGATGCCTTACCACCATAGGCCTCTATGGAGATGGTGTCCTCAAGCTGCCCCTCACCAGTCTAACAGAGGAATTCAAGTGTGCAAAAACCAGGCTCCAGATGACACTGAATGAATTTCGAGACCCAGTGGTGAGCAACAACGCGCCGACCTTGGCAACTGGGCGCAAATGGAGGCCAGGAAAAGCAGTCCAGGAGGCAACAGCAGCCCTCAGACATGCTGACATTGTGGGTCATGTTCAGCAAGGGAGAGGAGGCCTTGGGCTAACTAGCCGTGCTGCTTGGAGTAAGGCCACTGCACCAGAGCGGCGGAAGATGGTAGTGCAGGAAGTACGCCATCAGGAGGAGGCTGCAAGGTGGGCCAAGGCAGTCTCTCTTGCCAAACAGGGACAGTGGACTCGATGGGACAGTGTGGAGAAGAGGAAGATCAGCTGGAAGGATCTGTGGGCCATGGAAGCGAGGCGGTTGAGCTTTTCCATCAGAGCAACATATGACGTCCTTCCAACACCAGTTAATCTTCACCAATGGTATGGTGAAGATCCGGACTGTGCCCTCTGTTCCATG
The DNA here is from genome assembly GCF_002910315.2 of Salvelinus sp. IW2-2015. NCBI lineage: Eukaryota > Metazoa > Chordata > Actinopteri > Salmoniformes > Salmonidae > Salvelinus > Salvelinus sp. IW2-2015. The sequence continues at coordinate 47,038,897 of NC_036866.1, forward strand.
CCAGCCAACCTCAGGCACATTCTCACAGGGTGTAAAACAAGCCTCACCCAAGGACGCTACACTTGGCGTGACAACCAAGTCCTTAAAAACCTTGCGTCCGCCCTGGAGAACAAGCGAGCTGCCACCAACTCCCTACCACCCCCAGCAGCATCACACCCCTTACGGACGACCTTTGTCCGCGAAGGGGCTAAACCACCGAAGAGCGGCTCTACACCATTAGAGCGAGACCAGCTGCGCTTGGCCCGCGACTGGAAAATGCTAGCTTACATTCGCCGGCAACTATGTGTTTCCTCCGGAGATCGCAACCACCACCCTAAGACCTGACATGGTGCTCTGGTCCCATTCGCTCAAGAAGGTCTTCATCATTGAGCTCACAGTACCCTGGGAGGACTCAGTAGATGAGGCTTATGAGCGAAAACATCTGCGCTATGCCGATCTAGCTGCCGAAGCACGGCATCATGCCTGGAACACAGAAGTCCGACCAGTGGAGGTGGGCTGCAGAGGTTTTGTGGCAACATCTACAACCAGACTGCTTAGAGACCTGGGAATTAAGGGCCAGAGCCAGCGTTCGGCAATGAAAGCTGTATCAGAGGCGGCAGAAGGCAGCAGTCAATGGCTCTGGATGAAGAGGAAAGACCCCAGCTGGGCCCCGAAGTGAGAGGGCCAGGAGGTATGCGGTCAACAATGCTTGACTCCCCTGCCATGCATAATCCCATGGGATGTTGGCTATCAACAACAAGGCAACTCCTATGACTAATTGGGAATGGGACGCAAGCGTAGGATTGATCACCCTGTCGCTGGCCGCCTTTGGGGAGGGTGTATAGTGTGAAAGGCCGAAACACCCTAGGAACCAAAGGTACACTACTGACGATGCGCTCCCCAAATTTCACCAGTCTCACTGTTCATGAACTCTTGGAAGTGCTTGCACAAAGGATAGTAACATCTCATCCTGTGTTCTTGGAATCTATATCGACATAACCTGAACGGCTGCCCAGCAAGGAAGAAGCCACTGCTCCAAAAACCACCATAAAAAAGCCAGACTACGGTTTGCAACTGCACATGGGGACAAAGATCGTACTTTTTGGAGAAATGTTCTCTGGTCTGATGAAAAAAAAAMAAACTGTTTAGCCATAATGACCATCGTTATGTTTGGAGGAAAAAGGGGGAGGCTTGCAAGCCGAAGAACACCATCCCAACTGTGAAGTACGGGGGTGGCAGCATCATGTTGTGGGGGTGCTTTGTTGCAGGAGGGACTGGTGCACTTCACAAAATAGATGGCATCATGAGGGAGGAAAATGATGTGGATATGTTCAAGCAACATCTCAAGACATCAGTCAGGAAGTTAAAGCTTGGTCGCAAATGGGTCTTTCAAATGGACAATGACCCCAAGCATACTTCCAAAGTTGTGGCAAAATGGTTTAAGGCGTGTGCGAGCAAGGAGGCCTACAAACCTGACTCAGTTACACCAGCTCTGTCAGGAGGATTGGGCCAAAATTCACACAACTTATTGTGGGATGCTTTGTGGAAGGCTACCTGAAACGTTTGACCCAAGTTAAACAATTTAAAGGCAATGCTACCAAATGCTAATTGAGTGTATGTAAGCTTCTGACCCACTGGGAACGCAATGAAAGAAATAAAAGCTAAAATAAATAATTATCTCTACTATTATTCTGACATTTCACATTCTTAAAATAAAGTGGTGATCCTAACTGACCTAAGACAGGGAATTTTTACTAGGATTAAATGTCAGGAATTGTGAAAAACAGTTTAAATGTATTTGGCTAAGGTGTATGTAAACTTCCGACTTCAACTGTATTTATAAAGCCCTTTTTACATCAGCAGGTGTCACAAAGTGCTATACAGAAACCCAGCCTAAAACCCCAAACAGCAAGTACTGAAGAGGCTCTGGTTATTGAAGGTCACAGCACTGTGACAGCGTCTCAAATGGCACCCTATTCCCTATGGGTCCTGGTCAAAAGTAGTGCACTATGTCGTGGTAATTTCCGGTATTACTCAATAAAGAGAGAGAGAGAGCCAACCACACACAAGTCAGAGTTAAATTATATATTCCATCTTTAATATATATACAAGCTTCACCAAAGCCCTTTTTTGACTCTCAGATCAATTCAGTGTCTGTAAATGAATTCTCTGAGAGTGCTTACAAAACAATTCTTAGTTTCATTTATAGCCAAGATACACCCCTCTCAACTTACAAAGAATCCTTTACCCGAAAGAGGAGTATCCTATCGCTAGACAGCATCAGCAATAAATCATCGTTCAGTTTGATCTCCCAAGACAAGGTTTCAATCTCATGCTTGATACTTCACTGTCTACCAAAATATTACCTCATCCAATGGCATATATCAATTGTCATTTCCTAAAAACTCCCAAACCTGGACAAACTCACTGAAGACAGTGAGCCTCTTAGGTCATATACAAAATCAAGATAAGGGCAACCTCAGAGGGGACATACAATGGTCCCAAACACAGCCAAACTCCTTCCCCCTACGAGAAAAGTAGGGAGTGACTGGCGTACAGACATTGTATGAGATAATTAACTGGTTCCCCATTAATAACGCCATCCCGTCACATGGTTTAGGAATAGTTACAGACACATTCCCATAAGAAAACAACGTTCCCATAAAAAAACTACGTTCCATTCTGTCCTCCTCCCCTTCTGATATTCTACATAGCACCACATGGTTTAACATATACATTGACATATGAAGACAAGCCTGACCTCTCCCCTCTCTAGCCCCAAGTTACTAATCCCTAGCTCAGAAGGGAAAATGCACTGTAAACCCTATAGTCCAAAGGGCACCATTCTAATGACAAGTATCTCACAAGCATATGATGAAAATAACATCTTATCTATCTATGTTACTTAGCTAAATCTGATTCTGCCACGACAACTATGTAGGGAATATGGTGCCATTTGGGATGCAACCTGTATCTGAGAGTTTGTTGAATACATCATATGATTATCATTGTGGACAATGCCATTCTGTGCACCCTATGCCATGCACCCTATTCCCTATATAGTGCACTACTTTTGACCAGGGCCCATAGGGCTCTGGTCAAAAGTATTGTACTATGTAGGGAATGGGATGTGAACCAATGGATATAACAATGCACAAAGGAATGCCACCACCCTCATTCAACGTATCTTCGTCATTGTCCAGGGCAAGAAAATGAACGTTAATTGGAGCTTAATGCTGGTTTGGAAAAGCAGTATTTACAGCACGCTTCTCATAACACAGTTCGTAGGTATTTTCCTACACACTTTTGTAGAAGTTGCACTAGGCTATCTCTATGCTTGTTCTTCGTGAAATACACTGTAACCTCTTCATCAGGGTGTGTATTGCTATTGGACCAAAAAAGGTAACCCCAAAAAAGTGAAAAACTGAATGACCCGACAAGACATGGAAAATGCAAGGGGACAGAATTCTGGAGACAACATGGTAAAGGGAATATGTTTTGAGAGTGATAGTATGTATGACATTTGGATTCAGTATGACAATACCCACATGTTTCAAACAGACCACCATAGTCCCTGTGCCCAAGAAAGCGAAGGTAACCTGCCTAAATGATTACCGCCCTGTAGCACTCGTCGGTAGCCATGAAGTGCTTTGAAAGGTTGGTCATGGCTCACATCAACACCATCATGCCGGAAACCCCAGACCCTTGACTCGGTACTGGTACCCCTTGTATATTTGTTATCGTTTTGATTTTATTATGGTTTTTTTTCACTTAAGTTTATTTATTAAATATTTTCTTAACTCTATTTCTTGAACTGCATTGTTGGTTTAAGGGCTTGTAAGTAAGCATTTCACGGTAAGGTCTACACCTGTTGTATTAGGCGCACGTGACAAATACATGTTATTGGAATATAATAGTGCATCGCCAGTATGAGATTTTACATTGGGGTTTGGCCTATCATTTAAAACAAAAAAACATTGTATAATTATTTGTAACCTGATTATATATGACAGAGCAAGGACTCATGACTGGGCAGAGGAGACATCTAATTTGGAGACAGATCATCATGAGAAAAAAATGCCTCCAGGTAAAACGTTAATCTACACCGCACCGATTCATTTTTAGAAACGCTGCGCACAGGCATACAAATTGGTCTAATTTACTTGAAACGAAAGTCTATTGAAATGAGACATTTTCTTTGTGTTTCTTGGCTATTTAGTTTTGTTCACAAACCCTGAACTTTCAAATGAATTGTGACATACATTAGACGTTTTATAATGTTAACGTGATTAATTTTGTCTCAAATACATCTCTCCACCCAACCGTACCGCAACACAGTCCCACAGCAGAGGTAAAAGGCTTACATTAACTTCATAATATTTAAAAACATTGAAGTATTCACATCAAAACAATGTACCTTATCTTGTTCTGTCATAGGTCCAATCCCAAATGAACCCCTAGATCCTATGCACTTGTGGAGATCTGAGATGATTTGATGGGTCTAAACAATATGGTGAAACTTCCACCTAGTTTATCAAAGGGCCAATTGTAATTATTACCAAATGGTGTTGATTTGGGATTCGGCCAGTAGTGGTGCGTGGGTAAAATCACTGGGGAAGCCAAAAAGCCATATATTACAATTATCACAAAACAACCTATGTGTTGTGATAATGGTGTTGTTTGCTCTATAACCTGTTAATTCATATGCCTTGCGACCGTGATATATAGGCCTAAAGGCCAACACAATAGGAAGACACAGTGGCAGAATAAATAAAACCGGATAGTCCATAAAGCATATTGCATGTACAGTAACAGACAGTTACATGACCCACGGCATGGTCAAGCAAGTTAATGTTTCTGACATTTTCGGACCACAAAACAACGATTTATTTAGAACCGCAGAGAGTGACCGCAAGTCGCAAAGAAAACAGGAGCTGCCTCCACTATTCCAGCAACATTTCAACATCAATATTTCAACATCATCAAATCACCTCTGCTTAGTCTAATACAGTGACAACTAAAAGACACCAAAACAATTTAGTCTAATCAACGTAAGCTAAATATGATGTGATTATCCATGGTCAATGTAAATAGTCTGGGTGGCCATTTGATTAATTGGTCAGCGGTCTTATGGCTTGGGGGTAGAAAATGTTAAGGAGCCTTTTGGTCCTAGACTTGGCCCTCCGGTACTGCTTGCCGTGTGATAGCAGAGAGAACAGTCTATGACTTGGGTGACTGGAGTCTTTGACAATTTTTGGGGCCTTCCTCTGACACCGCCTAGTATATAGGTCCTGGATGTCAGCAAGCTTGGCCCCAGTGATGTACTGGGCCGTAAGCACTAAACTCTGTAGTACCTTACAGTCGGATGCCAAGCAGTTGCCATACCAGGCGGTGATGCAACCGGTCAGGATGCTCTCGATGGTGCAGCTGTATAACTTCTTGAGGATATGTGGACCCATGCCAAATCTTTTCAGTCTCCTGAGGGGAAAAATGTGTTGTTGTGCCTTCTTCACAACTGTCTTGGGGTGTTTGGACCGTGATAGTTTTTTGGTGATGTGGACTCCAAGGAACTTGAAACTCTCGACCCGATCCACTTCAGCCCTGTCGATGTTAATGAGTTGCTGTTCGGCACTCCTTTTCCTATAGTCCACGATCAGCTCCTTTGTCTTGCTCACATTGAGGGAGAGTTTGTTGTCCTGGCACCACACTGCCAGGTCTCTGACCTCCTCCCTAAAGGCTGTCTCATCGTTGTCGGTGATCAGGCCTACCACTGTTGTGTCGTCAGCTAACTTAATGATGGTGTTGGAGTCGTGCTTGTCCAAGCAGTCGTGGGTGAACAGGGAGTACCGGAGGGGACTAAGCACGCACCCCTGAGGGTCCCCAGTGTTGAGGATCAGCGTGGCAGATGTGTTGTTGCCAACCCTTAACACCTGTGGGCAGCCCGTCAGGAAGTCCAGGATCCAGTTGCAGAGGGAGGTGTTTAGTCCCAGGGTCCTTAGCTTAGTGATGAGCTTTGTGGGCACTATGGTGTTGAACGCTGAGCTGTAGCAATGAACAGCATTCTCACATAGGTGTTCCTTTTGTCCAGGTGGGAAAGGGCAGTGTGGAGTACGATTGAGATTGCGTTATCTATGGATCTGTTGGGGCAGTATGTGATTTGGAGTGGGTCTAGGGTTTCCGGCATGATGGTGTAGATGTGAGCCATGACCAGCCTATCAAAGCATTTAATGGTTTCAGACGTGAGTGCTACGGGTCGGTAATCATTTAGGCAGGTTACTTTTGCTTTCTTGTAAACAGGGACTATGGTGGTCTGTTTGAAACATGTAGGTATTACAGACTCAGTCAGGGAGAGGTTGTAAACGTCAGTGAAGACACTTGCCAGTCGGAGTACATGTTCTGGTAATCCGTCCAGCCCCGCGGCTTTGTGAATGTTGACCTGTTTATTTAAGGTCTTGCTCACATCGGCTACAGAGAGCGTGATCACACAGTCGTCTGGAACAGCTGGTGCTCTCATGCATGCTTCAGTGTTGCTTGCCTCGAAGCGAGTATAAAAAGGCATTTAGCTCGTCTGTTAGGCTCACGTTACTGGGTGTCAATGAAGCATTCCATACATTGGTCACTACAGTCGTGGCCAAAAGTTTTGAGAATGACACAAATATTAATTTCCACAAAGTTTGCTGCTTCAGTGTTTTTTAGATATTTTTGTCAGATGTTACTATGGAATACTGAAGTATAATTACAAGCATTTCATAAGTGTCAAAGGCTTTTATTGACAATTTCATGAAGTTGATGCAAAGAATCAATATTTGCAGTGTTGACCCTTCTTTTTCAAGACCTCTGCAATCCGCCCTGGCATGCTGTCAATTAACTTCTGGGCCACATCTTGACTGATGGCAGCCCATTCTTTCATAATCAATGCTTGGAGTTTGTCAGAATTTGTGGGGTTTTGTTTGTCCACCCGTCTCTTGAGGATTGACCACAAGTTCTCAATGGGATTAAGGTCTGGGGAGTTTCCTGGCCATGGACCCAAAATATGTCACGTTCCTGACCTGTTTTCCTTATTTTTGTATGTGTTTAGTTGGTCAGGGCGTGAGTTGGGGTGGGCATTCTATGTTATGTGTTTCTATGTTGGGTTAAATGTGTTGCCTGATATGGTCAAACACCTGCCTCACCTGCCTCTAAAACGTCAAACACCTGCCTCTAATTGAGAACCATATTAAGGTAGGCTGTTCTCACTGTTTGTTAATGGGTGATTGTTCCTGTGTCTGTGTCTACCACACGGGACTGTTTCGTGTTTTCATTCGTTTGTGTAGTCTGTACCTGTTCGTGCGTTCTTCGTGTATATGTAAGTTCTCAAGTTCAGGTCTGTCTACGTTCGTTTGTTGTTTTGTAGTTTGTGTAAGAGTTTTACCGTCTTCGTCTGTCTGTAAATAAATGTAATTATGTCTTCATTCAACGCTGCGTTTTGGTCCGACCCTTACTCCTCCTCCTCATCCGAGGAGGAGGCATTAGACAGCCGTTACAAAATATCGATGTTTTGTTCCCCGAGCCACTTAGTTATCACTTTTGCCTTATGGCAAGGTGCTCCGTCATGCTGGAAAAGGCATTGTTCGTCACCAAACTGTTCCTGGATGGTTGGGAGAAGTTGCTCTCGGAGAATGTGTTGGTACCATTCTTTATTCATGTCTGTGTTTTTAGGCAAAATTGTGAGTGAGCCCACTCCCTTGGCTGAGAAGCAACCCCACACATGAATGGTCTCAGGATGCTTTACTTTTGGCATGACACAGGACTGATTGTAGCGCTCACCTTGTCTTCTTCGGACAAGCTTTTTTCCAGATGCCCCAAATAATCGGAAAGGAGATTCATCAGAGAAAATGATGTTACCCCAGTTTTCAGCAGTCCAACCCCTGTACCTTTTGCAGAATATCAATCTGACCCTGATGTTTTTCCTGGAGAGAAGTGGCTTCTTTGCTGCCCTTCTTGACACCAGGCCATCCTCCAAAAGTCTTCACCTCACTGTGCGTGCAGATGCACTCACACCTGCCTGCTGCCATTCCTGAGCAAGCTCTTTACTGGTGGTGCCTCGATCCCGCAGCTGAATCAACTTTAGGAGACGGTCCTGGCGCTTGCTGGACTTCTTTGGCGCCCTGAAGCCTTCTTCACAACAATTGAACCGCTCTCCTTGAAGTTCTTGATGATCCGATAAATGGTTGATTTAGGTGCAATTTTACTGGCAGCAATATCCTTGCCAGTGAAGCCCTTTTCTGAAAAGCGACGTGTTTCCTTGCAGGTAACCATGGTTGACAGAGGAAGAACAATGATTACAAGCACCACCCTCCTTTTGAAGTGTCCAGTCTGTTATTCGAACTCAATCAACATGACAGAGTGATTTCCAGCCTTGACCTCGTCAACACTCACACCTGTGTTAACGAGAGAATCACTGACATGATGTCAGCTGGTCCTTTTGTGGCTGGGCTGAAATGCAGTGGAAATGTTTTTTGGGGATTCAGTTCATTTGCATGGCAAAGAGGGACTTTGCAATTAATTGCAATTCATCTGATCACTCTTCATAACATTCTGGAGTATATGCAAATTGCCATCATACAAACTGAGGCAGCAGACTTTGGGAAAATTAATATTTGTGTCATTCTCAAAACTTTTGGCCACGACTATACATGGATAGACAACTACATACAAGACAACAAAGACTCTCCTGTTTCTCCGGCCAGAATGTGAGACTCTGCCAAAGCCACACTAAGAGGTCATCTATGTCACGATCGTCAATGGGAGAGAGAGACCAAGGCGCAGCGTGAGAGAAAAACATTCTTTTTTTTAATAACGAAGAACACTTAACAAACAATACAAAATAACAAAAACGACCGTGACCGCTATAAACTGAGTGCAAACATGCAACATCACATAGACACAGAAATAGACAACCACCCACAACGAACAATGTGAAACCACCTACCTTAATATGATTCTCAATCAGAGGAGATGAAAACCACCTGCCTCTAATTGAGAACCATATCAGGTACCCATAAACCAACATAGAAACACAAAACATAGACTGCCCACCCAAACTCACGTCCTGACCAACTAACACATACAAAAACTAACAGAAAACAGGTCAGGAACGTGACAATCTAATTGCATATGCTTCCTCTAAGAAAAAATCTACGGAAGCACACAGCTTAGATCTAGAGGGAGCTGCGAAAAAGTACATAAACAATCCCCAGACAGCGCCTCCTGGAGTAAACTTAAAGCAGCCACAGTCAAACTAAACCTGGACTATACTCGGGAGATAAAAAAAGTTATCTTTACTAAACAGAAATACCATGAGTATAACAATAGGCCTAGCAGATTGCTTGTATACCAATTTTAAAAAAGAGCAGTCAGAGCGTACAATCATGGCCATCCGAACAGCACATGACGAGGTCACATATGAACCAAATAAGATAAATTTAACATTTCATGATTTTTACTCCAAATTATATACTTATGAGAGAAAACATACAGATGCAGAACTCCATTCCTTACTAGAGGGAATCTCGCTACCTAAACTATCAGAGACCGACCAAGAAGATCTCAACTCCCCCTTCACTCCTGAGGAGGTCCTAGAGGCAATTATCTCCATGCCACTTAAGTCCCCTGGCCCAAATGGATTTCCTAGAGAGTTCTACAAAGCTTTTTGGCCCCAGCTTAGCCCTATTTTCATGCCAACACTGGATGATTTTTTGCAAAAACTAAGCTCTCCCAGACTATGTACAAAGCCCGCATTACAGTGTTTCTCAACAGAAAAAGGACCCTCTTTCCTGCTTCTCCTCCTGAAGCTTGTTGTAATTTCGACTATAAAATAATTACTGAATCACTCGCCAAAAGACGAAACAGTTTTCTTCCCAAAATAATAAAAGTGGACAAAACCGGATGTATTAGAGATATGTACTCTTCTGATAACATTCGCCAACTTTTTTATATTATAGATCAAGTAGACACACAAAAGACCCCTGTATGGCTGGCTTCACAGGATGTTGAGAAGGCGTTCAACAGGATGGAGAGGAGCTTTCCGTTCTCAGTCTTAGAAAAGTTCAATATGGGCCCATGAACTTTATTAAATGGATGAAGTCCCTATATTCTCATCCAAATGCCATGGTGACTACTAACAGTCTGAATTCTGACAGATTCCCGTTGGGACGTGGCACAAGACAAGGGTGCTCGCTTTCCCCCTCCTCTACTTGTTGAGGGCGGAGTCTTTGGCAGAGTTGATAAGGAGCAAGACAAGGATGCTCGCTTTCCCCCCTGCTCTACTTGTTGAGGGCGGAGTCTTTGGCAGAGTTGATAAGGAGCAATCCAAGTATTATGGGTGTTTCTGCAGGCAACCTTCAACACAAGATTTCGCTTTACGCGGATGATGTCTTGCTCTACATATCCAACCCTGAGAAATCCCACCCATTTTAGACACAATTGCTCAGTACGGCAGGTTTCCAGGATATAAGATACATTTTAACAAATCCATTGTGTGCCTTCTCAATCTTACACTCACCAGCTCTATGAAGACACTGCCCATTCCAATGGAAGACAGGGGTTTCAATACCTTGGGATCTTTGTAACACCAGATCTGAATGGTCCTTTCAAGGAAAATGATCTCCCACTCCTGGATCGAATCAAGAATGATCTCCGAACCGGGATCTCCCTCCCAATTAGCTTAGTCAGAAGAATCAATGTTATCTGTATGAACTTCCTCCCTAGATTGAGCTATTTATTCCAGATGCTCCCATGCAATCTCCCAGTTAATTTTTTCTAAAACACCCAACCAAAGCATCACCAAATTTATATGGGCAATAAAAAACCTACAATCAAGTTCTCCACTCTATTGAAACCTGAATCTAAGGGTGGTCTTGCCCTTCCCTGCATTCAATTGTACTACTGGTCTGTCCAAATCCACAACATGCTAACATGGATCACAAACAGACAAGACTCAATATTGATTTAGATAGAGGCCCAATCCTGTGGTTAATTGCCCCTAAACTCAATTATATTCATTAATAACTTTATCGAAGTGGGCAACATACCCAAAACCTTTGTGATTTACAGCACCCTACTAGCATGGAAGGACTGTAATAAATACCTTGGCATTTCTTCCCAGATATGCTCTCACTCGCCTATGGTATGCAATCGAGACTTGCCAAAAGCCCTGAGTAATGCCTGCTTTAATCTTTGGCATACTCTAGGGATCAGGACCTTTTCAGACCTGTTTCATCAGAACACAACTACACTGAAATCCTTTCAAGACCCCTGCAGTGGATTCAATGTGCCAAGATACATATTTTTTTACATTTTATCTTGATATTAGACACGTAATTTCCTCATTCACTTCCAAGGGGAGGTTTAGAGCACAGCTGAACGAAGCAAGAGACCCTTCTTGCTACAGCACAATCCATCACAGGCAAAATCTCCTATATCTACAGAATCCTGTATTCCTTTGAAAATAATCTGGGAAAAGGATCTTTGTCTGACTATCAGTGATGAGTTATGGCCGAATGTTTGCGTCAGGGTATACTGCTCCTCTACTAATGCAAACATTTAAGAATTGAATTACAAATGTTTGTACAAATGTTATTACACCCCAGTGAGACTCCATAGAATGAATACATAGAATGAATACATGCATTGTCAACTGTGGGACCTTATATAGACAGGTGTGTTTCTTTCCAAATCATGTCCAATCAATTGAATTTACAACAATCAAGTTGTAGAAACATCTCAAGGATGATCAATGGAAACAGGATGCACCTGAGCTCAAAATTGCTACCAATGATGTCCTCAAACACTACAGCTTGAGGGAGAAGTGGCCCTTCCAAGACCTGGTGAAATGCTGGTTAATAACCAGTAGGTTCAATACAAACCTTCACTGGGTGTAAAAAACAYKAAAAACACCTTCCTAATGTTGAGTTGTACTTAAGGCTTAAAAATCCTTCTTTAACCTGTCTCCTCAACTTCATCTACACTGACTGAAGTGGATTTAACAAGTGACATCAATAAGGGATCATAGCTTTCACCTGGATTCTCCTGGTCAGTCTATGTCATGGAAAGAGCAGGTGTTCATAATGTTTTGTCCACTCAGTGTATACGTCTGTACAGGGTTGCAAAATTCCGGTTAACCTAAAATCCCGGTTGGAGGATTCCCAGAATCAGAAGGGAAATCTGGAATCCTCCGACCAGGATTTCTGGAAAACCAGGGAATTTATTGAACGTTTTTTGCAACGCTCTTTAGTACCCGTTTTTGTAACTTTGACCACATCATAGCTATGCTGAAATCCACATAACCCACGTTTGGAGTTTTGGGACCCCTTTAAGTATCAAAAAATATATATATAAATTTGTTTTTGATCAAATATTGATTTTGGCCTGAACTACTAAAGTCCATAGAAACATATTGAATAACACATTCCTAAATGGCAAAAAGGACAGTCAAAATAACTAATAGAAAACAAGGTTTTGACATGTCTGTCCTAAATCTAGGCTACATTAAAAAAAACTCAGGAAATATATATTTTTAGCACATATTTAAGTAGGCAAAAAACATAATTTATTTTTTGTAACAGGTATCGGTTACCTTCAGATGAGTCCCGTGACACTTGTGGGGGTTGTAGAGCAAAACAGAACACTATAGTGTTCGTGATATACATCCTATGCAAAAAAACAGACATCTCTAGCTTAATTAAACTGACCGATTTTGATGGGGATTTTTTTTGTTATGTAACTGGTGCATCAATCGACTCAATCGACTTATCCTGCTGGTCTAGCAAATGGTTTAACTTGTTTAGATATAAATTAAGCTAGGCGTCCCGCCAGCGGTACACCTGTCGACAACTTCCGGTGACATTGAAGGGCGCGCAATTCAAATAAATAATCATAGAAATTATGGATATTAAACATTTAGGTACATAGAAGTGTCTTATATCGGTTAAAAGCTTAAATTCTTGTTAATCTAAGTGCACTGTCCAATTTACAATAGGCTTTACAGCGAAAGCATGCCATGCGATTGTTTGAGGAAGGCGCCGCACATCAACATATTTTTCCACCGGCACAGGCTGCATAAAATCACAAATAGCGATTAAATATTCACTTACTTTTTGAAAATCTTCCTCTGATTTGTAATCCAAAGGGTCCCAGCTACAACATGTAGTGTCGTTTTGTTAGATAAAATCCTTCCTCATATCCCAAAAAGTCTGTTTAATTGGCGCCATCGATTTGAGCAATCCACTCRTTCAACATGCAGAGAAAGGAATCCAAAAAGCTACCGCTAAACTTTGTTAAAACAAGTCAAAATACATTTCTATGTAATCCTCAGGTACCCTAAAGTGTAATTAAACTATAATATTTCATACGAAAAGAAGTATGTTCAATAGGAAAATGATATTAGTAGGTGCGTGTCCTCTTCGTTGCGTGCGCACAGACTGATTTAAAACTCATAATTCTTCCTCGTTTTGGAAGAAACAAGTCTGAAACCTTGAACAAGGGCTGTTGACATATAGTGGAAGCCATAGGAATTGCAATCTGGGAGCTGGATTTGGATATGCCTATACTTTCCATTGTAAGAGCATGGGCTCTCAAAAAAAATTATGTCCGGTTTGTTTTTCTTTGGGTTTTCTCCTACCATATCTACTGTGTTATAGTCTCATACATTATTTTAACATTTCTACAAACTTCAAAGTGTTTTCTATCCAATGGTACCAATTATATGCATATCCTGGCAGTTTACTTTGGGCAAGTCACTCAGACAGGAAGAGGAGAAAAATAGACCCTAGCCTGAAGGAAAGGACCAGCACTCACTTGATATGATTTGCAGTTTGTGTTTATTTTCTTAAATTCATAGTAACAAAATGTCTTAATACACTGCACGGATATATTTCAGCTTGTGCCTTCCTCAGTGCGTGTCCAGTTCTTACACTTTCTTCCTGGCCCCAACATGACCAGATGYTTCATGGTTAGCAAGGGCTATTGGCTTTTGTTTTGGTTAAGAGGCAGGCAGCAAGGTTCCTATGAGCATCCATAATAGTTCCCTCTTTCTATAGAAAGGTGATCGTCTCCTTGTGCATTTCCTTTCTTTCTTACATTGCTCGACTGAATGACCATCTTCACAGATCAAACTAGATATAATTGAAGTCGGAAGTTTACACACCTTAGCCAAATACATTTAAGCTCAGTTTTTCACAATTCCTGACATTTAATCCTTGTAAAAATTCCCTGTCTTAGGTCAGTTAGGTCAGCACTTTATTTTAAGAATGTGAAATGTCAGAATAATAGTAGAGAGAATTATTTCTTTCAGTTTTATTTCTTTCATCACATTCCCAGTGGGTCAGAAGTTTACATAMACTCAATTAGAATTTGGTAGCATTGCCTTTAATTATTTAACTTAAACAACATTTCAGGTAACCTTCCACAAGCTTCTCACAATAAGTTGGGTGAATTTTGGTCCATTCCTCCTGACAGAGCTGGTGTAACTGAGTCGGGTTTGTAGGCCTCCTTGCTTGCACACTCTTTTTCAGTTCTGCCTACAAATTTTCTATAGGATTGAGGTCAGGGCTTTGTGATGGCCACTCCAATACTTTGACTTTATTGTCCTTAAGCCATTTTGCCACAACTTTGGAAGTATGCTTGGGGTCATTGTCCATTTGGAAGAAACATTTGCGACCAAGCTTTAACTTCCTGACTGATGTCTTGAGATGTTGCTTCAACATATCCACATAATTTTCCTTCCTCATGGTGCCATCTATTTTGTGTAGTGCACCAGTCCCTCCTGCAGCAAAGCACCCCCATAATATGATGCTGCCACCCCCGTGCTTCACGGTTGGGATGGTGTTCTTCGGCTTGCAACATAACGATGGTCATTATGGTCAAACAGTTTCATTTTTGTTTCATCAGACCAGAGAACATTTCTTCAAAAAGTACGATCTTTGTCCCCATGTGCAGTTGCAAACCGTAGTCTGGCTTTTTTATGGCGGTTTTGGAGCAGTGGCTTCTTTCTTGCTGAGCGGCCTTTCAGGTTCTGTCGATATAGGACTTGTTTTACTGTGGATATAGATTATTTTGTACCTGTTTCCTCCAGCATCTTCACAAGGTCCTTTGCTGTTCTGGGATTGATTTGCACTTTTCGCACCAAAGTACGTTCATCACTAGGAGACAGAACGCGTCTCCTTCCTGAGCGGTATGACGGCTGCGTGGTCCCATGGTGTTTATACTTGCGTACTATTGTTTGTACAGATGAACGTGGTACCTTCAGGCATTTGGAAATTGCTCCCAAGGATGAACCAGACTTGTGGAGGTCTTGGCTGATTTCTTTTGATTTTCCCATGATGTCAAGCAAAGAGGCACTGAGTTTGAAGGTAGGCCTTGAAATACATCCACAGGTACACCTGTCTCTTATACACATCTAGATGTGTATAAGAGACAGCTCTAATGATGTCAATTAGCCTATCAGAAGCTTCTAAAGCCATTACATAATTTTCTGGAATTTTCCAAGCTGTTTAAAGGCACAGTCAACTTAGTGTAAGTAAACTTCTGACACACTGGAATTGTGATACAGTGAATTATAAGTGAAATAATCTGTCTGTAAACAATTGTTGGAAAAATTACTTGTGTCATGCACAAAGTAGATGTCCTAACCGACTTGCCAAAACTATAGTTTGTTAACAAGAAATTTGTGGAGTTGTTGAAAAGCGAGTTTTAATGACTCCAACATAAGTGTATGCAAACTTCCGACTTCAACTGTATCTGTATGTGAGACGTTTTGTATGGTATGTATTCATTTGTGGATGATACGTAACAAATTACAATTCGTATTATATGCTACGAATATGCAAGACGTACATTATGTTACAAATTCTAGTTAGATGGCTAACGTTAGCTAGCTGGCTAATGTTTGCTAGGTTAGGGGTTAAGGTTAGGGTTAAGTTTAGGAGTTAGGTTAAAGGGTTAAGGGCAGAGTTAGCTAAAATAGTTAAGATTAGGGGAAGGATTAGCTAACATGCTAAGTAGTTGCAAAGTAGCTAAAAAGTAGTAAGGAGATGAAAAGTTGCTAAAATGCTAAAGTTGTCCATGATGAGATTCRAACTCGAAAACCATTTGGTTGCTAGAAGTGTGCGTTATAGGCCCAATCAACCACCCTACAAGTAACCATCTGTCTTAAAGCAACCATACCAAACGTAACATATCACAAATACAAACGCAACATGCAACAATGTCAGGTTTTGGCCAAGACTGTTCGGGTTTTGGTCACTAGATGTCCCCATTGCACCTTTTTTGTACCTTTTGTTTTTCTTGCTCTAATTATTGTTTGCACCTGTAGGTCATTCCCTTGTTAGTATTTAAACCCTGTGTGTTCCTCAGTTCCTTGCTCAGTGTTTGTAAGTTAGCACCCAGCCCCAGCCCAAGCCTTGTYTTATTCTGATATTTCTCTTGTTGGATTTTCCAGAGGTTCTCTGGTTTAGTTCTTGTGTATTATTTGAGTAGTCTTTTGAGGTTTGTTTTTCCCTGCTGTTTTTTACCACTTTGTRGAGTTTCTTTTGTATTTTGGAGGATTTCCATTTTGTGCCTYTTGGCTTTATTTTTGGACATTGTGGATTTAGTTTCTTTGCCTGAAGATTTTGTTCTTTAATTAAACCACCATCTCTAGTACTGCTGTGTCTGCCTCATCTTCTGGGTTCTGACAATTATTAGTGACTGTTTCTCGCACCGGGTCCTGACAAACAATTTCAAAGATTTTACTGAGTTACAGTTCATATGAGGAAATCAGTCAATTTAAAGAATGAGGCCCTAATCTATGGATTTCACATGACTGGGAATACAGATATGCATCTGTTGGTCACAGATACCTTTTAAAAAATGGGCCTCACAATGGGTCTCAGGATCTCGTCACGTAATTTCTGTGCATTCAAAATGCCATCGATAAAACGCAACTGTGTTCGTTGCCTATAGCTTATGCCTGCCCATACCATAACCCCTCCACCACCATGGGAGCACTCTGTTCACAATGTTGAAACCAGGAGTCTGCGGTTGGATGTACTGCGAAATTCTCTAAAATGACATTGGAGGTGGCTTATTGTAGAGCAGTGGTTCCCAAACTTTTTATAGTTCCGTACCCCTTCAAACATTCAACCTCCAGCTGCGTACCCCCTCTAGCACCAGGGTCAGCGCACTCTCAAATGTTGTTTTTTGCCATCCTTGTAAGCCTGCCACACACACACTATACGATACATTTGTTAAACGTAGGAATGAGTGAGTTTTTGTCACAATAAGAATTTGTCCTTAACTGACTTGCCTAGTTAAATAAGGGTAAAAAAAAGAAAACGGCTTGTGGGAAGTGACAAAGAGCTGTTATAGGACAAGGGCACAAATTATAATATAATAATAATCAATAATTTTGCTCTTTATTTAGCCATCTTACATATAAAACTATCACGTTTCAGGTGAAACCCAGGTGCAGACAACATTGAAGTAACAACAGTTTATTAATCCAACAGGGGCAGGCAAAAGACAGGTCAAGGGCAGGCAGGGGTCAGTAATCCAGATAGGTGGGGCAAAGGTACAGGACGGCAGGCAGGCTCAGGGTAGACAGAGGTCAGTAATCCAGATAGGTGGGGCAAAGGTACAGGATGGCAGGCAGGCTCAGGGAAGGCAGAAAAGGTCCAAATTGGGAAAACTAGAAAACAGGAACCAATCGAGAGACAGGAACAGAGGTAAAGGCTTGACGAAACAAAACGAACTGGCAACAGACAAACAGAGAACACAAGTATAAATACACAGGGGATAATGGGGAAGATGGACAACACCTGGAGGGGGTGGAGACAATCACAAAGACAGGTGAAACAGATCAGGGTGTGACAAAAACCTTATTTGTTCATCAAAGTTATTGTGAATAACTCACCACAGGTTAATGAGAAGGGTGTGCTTGAAAGGATGCACATAACTCTGCAATGTTGGGTTGTATTTTAGAGAGTCTCAGTCTTAAATAATTTCCCACACAGTCTGTGCCTGTATTTAGTTTTCATGCTAGTCAGGGCCGAGAATCCACTCTCACATAGGTACGTGGTTGCAAAGGGCATCAGTGTCTTAACAGCACGATTTGCCAAGGCAAGAAACTCTGAGCGCAGCCATATCCAGAAATCTGGCAGTGGCTGCTGATTAAATTACATTTTCACAGAACCGCTTGTTGCAATTTCGATAATGCTCTCATGTTCAGATATCGGTAAGTGTACTGAAGGCAGGGCATGAAAGGGATAATGAATCCAGTTGTTTGTGTCATCCGTTTTGGGAAAGTACCTGTGTAATTGTGCACCCAGCTCACTCAGGTGCTTCGCTATATCACATTTGACATTGTCTGTAAGCTTGAGTTAATTTGCACACAAAAAATCATACAATGATAGAAAGACCTGTGTGTTGTCCTTGTTAATGCAGACAGAAAAGAGCTCTAACATCTTAATCATAGCCTCAATTTTGTCCCGCACATTGAATATAGTTGCGGAGAGTCCCTGTAATCCTAGATTCTGATCATTCAGGCGAGAAAAAACATCACCCAGATAGGCCAATCATATGAGAAACTCGTCATCATGCAGAAAATACACGAGAGTTCAGGGGCCTTGCTTTAACAAAGTTAATCATTTTCACTGTTGTGTACAAAAAGTCTTTCAAGCTGTCAGGCATTCTTTGGCCAGCAAGAGCCTCTCGGTGGATGCTGCAGTGTACTCAAGTGGCATCGGGAGCAACTTCTTGCACGCGCGTTACCACTCCACTATGTCTCCCTGTCATGGCTTTTGCGCCACCAGTACAGATACCAACACATCTTGACCACCTTTTTCACATTTGAAAAATGTCATGCTTTTATTAATTGTATTATTTTGTTTAACTCRACGTACAGTACCAGTCCAAAGTTTGGACACACCTACTTATTCCAGGTTTTTTCATTAGTTTTACTATTTTCTACATTGTAGAATAATAATAAAACATCAAAACTATGAAATAACACATGGAAGTCAGGCCATGACCCTGGTAAGGACGACGAGCACGCAGACAATCTTCCTTGAGACGGTTTCTGACAGTTTGTGCAGAATTTCTTCGGTTGTGCAAACCCACAGGTGAAGAAGCTGGATGTGGAGGTCCTGGGCTGACGTGGTTAAATGTGGTCTGTGGTTTTGAGGCCGGTTGGATGTACTGCCAAATTCTCTAAAACGACGTTGGAGGCGGATTATGGTAGAGAAATTAACATAAAATTATCTGGCAACAGCTCTGGTGGACATTCCTTCAGTCAGCATACCAATTGCACACTCCCTCAAAACTTGAGACATCTGTGGCATTGAGTTGTGCAACAAAACTGCACATTTTAGAGTGGCATTTTATTGTCTCCAGCACAAGGTGCACCTGTGTAATGATCAAAGTGTTTAATCGGCTTCTTAATCCATCCACCTGACAGGTGTGGCATATCATCTTGGAGACATGTTTACTAACAGGGATGTAGACAAATKTGTGCACAAACTTTGAGAGAAATAAGCTTTTTGTGCGTATTAAAAATGTCTGGAATCTTTTATTTCAGCTCATGAAACATGGGACCAACACTTTGAATGTTCCGTTTATATTTTTGTTCCGTATACATGGTCCCTGACAAAAATGAACTATGGAATTAAGTAAGTTTAAAATATATAATTTGAATACACAGAACCTGACTAGCCTTCAGACCTGTCAATCGCCTCTCTCAATTCCAACCAATCAGCCTCAGAAATTACAGCCCAAATAAATGCTTCACAKTGGTCAAATAACAGACACATCTCAACATCAACTGTTCAGAGGAGACTGCGTCAATCATGGCTTCATGGTCAAATTGCTGCAAAGAAACCACTACTAAAGGACACCAATAATAAGAAGAGACTTGCTTGGGCCAAGAAACACAGGCAATGGACATTAGACTGGTGGAAATCTGTCCTTTGGTCTGATGAGTCCCAATGTGAGATGTTTGGTTCAAACCGCTGTGTCTTTGTGAGATGCAGAGTAGGTGAACGGATGATCTCCACATGTGTGGTTCCCACCGTGAAGCATCGAGGAGGTGTGATGGTGCTTTGCTGGTGACACTGTCAGTGATTTATTTCAAATTCAAGGCACACTTATTAACCAGCATGGCTACCACATATCATTTGACTATCATTTGTTTTTCAACGGGACAATGACCCAACACACATCCAGGCTGTGTAAGGGCTAGTTGATCAATAAGGAGAGTGATGGAGTGCTGCATCAGATGACCTGGCCTGCACAATCACCCGACCTCAACCCAATTGAGATGGTTTGGGATGAGGTGGACCGCAGAGTGAAGGAAAAGCAGCCAACAAGTGCTCAGCATATGTGGGAACTCCTTYAAGACTGTTGGAAAAGCATTCCAGGTGAATCTGGCTGAGAGAATGCGAAGAGTGTGCAAAGCTGTCATCAAAGCAAAGGGTGCCTTCTTTGGTTCTACCTGATTCCATGTGTGTTATTTCATAGTTTTGATGTCTTTAGTACTATTCTACAATGTAGAAAATAGTAAAAATAAAGAAAAACTATTGAATGAGTAGGTGTCCAAACTTTTGACTGCTACTGTACCTAAGAAAATTGTTGTTTTTCAGCTAATATCCTGCAATTCTACACAGTTTAATAAGACTCATTACATATTTTAGGTAGGCTATTTAATGATAAAAAGAATAATGGATATTAAAGTCTATACCCGATTTCCCCAATTCCACTACCAAATGTTTTATTATGATAATGTATATGAACACTCAATTTAATTATATATATTMTCTTTTACAGAAAGTCAATAGATCAATTGATAGCGACAATCACACATTGTATGAGTTTACTTTCCAAGCAAAGTCCAATTTCTTTGACACCTTAGATCAGCTTCTGAATAAAATAGAGACAAACAAAAGAACAAATGCATCGTTTTAGATCAGTATAAACAATCRCAMATTTTCTGTGTTTGTGCATGCGTCACAGCTGTCACTGGTGGAGAGGGAACAGAATAATTTTAACATAAAAGATATAATATGTTACTATTGCAATGATAACAAAACCACTGAAATTATTGTTAATTTTTTTATTCTTGTTGCCAAATACTTTATACACAAAAMAAAWTCCAAAATTCTAATACCAAAATTACCAGTTTTTCTGATTGAATTTAATTATCTTATAAAAAAACACTAACCCTAGTGAATAACAACAAAATAACACCTTCATGAATCATTATAATAAGATATTTTCAGAGTGAATATAATTGCACTTAAATTGTTTATTTTTTGTATCTTATTTTTATATTTTTGAGCATTGTTAATACCTGTGTTTGGTTTGCTAGACATGTTTGATGTAGCAATGTAAGTAGATTTTTGTATTATGAATAAAATACATAAAAAAAMMAAAAACAGAAGTAATCTAATGTCATCTAATCTAAGAAAGAGGAAGTACTCTGGTCTGTGTGTGTCAGCATGCTCGGACGCTAACAATGACCTTTAAACTATGCTTACTTGTGCAACTGTTCTAACCATGGTAAGCCCCTACTTCCWTGGCCACATCCGTACCATCAGACAAGACGTTCCTTCCTCATTCTTCTCAAACARAGCGTTTCGTGTGACAGTTTGTCATAGTTTTGAATTTCTCGTCCTCAAAAAGTACTGAATATGGCACTTTTTATTTTCCAACCTTTAACATATTATTTCAAATGTAACTTCAGTAAAGCAAAAAATTGAAGGGTAAAAAGTATTAACATGATTGAATATGATAACCTGCAGATATTCATTTGAAGGGGTGTACTTGACACCCGTAACACCCACATTTTCAACACTCCAATCATGCAGAGATCATGCAGAAGAAGACAATTTCACACTTATAAACTTAATAGTCTTGCATTTGGCCACATACATATACAGTATTAATGGAATTTACACAAATCAAATACATTTATTGTATTATTTACATTATTTACACAATCCTAAAAGCTTAGCTAGAAGATTTAAGAATTCAGGTTGGACGAGACTAGCCTGGTCCCAGATCTGTTTGTGCTGTCTTGGAGAAGGGTTGCAAAGGGAGGGTATATTACTGGAAACCTTTCATATCTTTCAAGGATTTTATGTAATCTATCACAAGACATCTAGTGGCCCTTTTTGGTACTTCAGRTTATCACAGGTGTCTRATTATCTCTGTCCCTGTTGCCTTATTACATGTAAAATATATGAAATAATTAAATAAGATGATTTTAAAATAACAAATAGAATGACAAATCTGTAAAACATTATCCTAAATATAAACCAGCAACTTAGTGAATACCATTTTTTAATGAGCATTTCAGCATGAAATATCCTTTATTTTTTTACACACATTTATTTTACTATGTCAATATATTTAGGACGCTGCTACAAAGTGGCAGTCATGGGCCTCCATCAGAGYTCCTACATCTATCATGAGCTGAACACACTCAAGAGTTACCTGTAACACACACACAAAAACGCCAGTCATAGTTTAAGACACTTGGTTATTAAAGGTGAGTAAACTACAAATCATCCCAGTGTGTGTGTCTTTATACTGTGTGTGGTGTCCAAGACAGCTGCCCTCCTCTCCCACAACATTAACATTGTTGTAATCAAAAACAAAATGTACCTCCCACGTAGGCCTCGGGGATGGGTGTGGAGGTAAACAGTGGAGGGTTGACCGTAGCCCCATGCTGTATGAGCAGTTTCACACACTCCAGGCTCACCGTCGCACATGCATCGCATAGAGGGGAACTGCCGTCAATGTTTCTCCCTCGCCCCTTGCCCTGGAAGTGTATACTCGTCAGACGTCAGGACACGTCATCAGAAGTGTTTACTTAATTTAAGGGCTGAGGGGATAGGATGTGACTTTTAAGGGTTTGGAATACACACAGCCTTCCAAAGATTGGAATACACACAGCCTTCCAAAGATTGAAATGCACACAGCCTTCCAAAGATTGAAATGCACACAGCCTTCCAAAGATTGAAATGCACACAGCCTTCCAAAGATTGAACGTAAATTTCCACTTACGTCCACTCTCCTCCCCTTAGCATTCGCCACTTCCGGTTCTCGTGCATTAGCAGTTCGAGTCTTCTAATAATCACTCTATTGCGGCATTGCCTTTTCAGTTGTTAGTTGAATGTTACGTTTTACAATCGAGGTGTAGACACGTATAACGCCACATAGATGAGATATATTCAGTGAAGAAGTGGAACTTTTCTAACAAATGTTCCTATTTGTAAAATGTCGGTAAAAGATGTAGGCCTACTGTAAATGACAGTCTGCTCTAAATGCCTAGTACAGCATATGTTTGCCACACCTAAAATATTTTWATGGACATAATGTATTCCATTCATGGACAGTTTTCAGTTTGTGCATGATGTTCAAAAGCTCAAGCATCTACTCAACTGCGTCTACTAGCGGAGTGGAGACAAGAAAGCAAAGCAGTCTCAAAATGGATGCGGGGTGACATAAGTTTCTGTTTCTTTTTTGGAAGCACAACTTTACGTTGAGTTAATATTACATTACTCGGTGAATATATATATATACATGCTATTTGTGACAAATATCTGAGTATAGTGTCAGAAAAATTCACAAAATATCGAAGTGTGTTCTAATCGCGACGTTTTTTMTTTTTCGTACTTCTTCCTGGTTGCAACGTATGTGGAAACTTGCCTTTGGCACAAAGACTTCGCCAGATAATTCATATGGATTGGCTACATTTTTCTCGGAATAGACAAATTAAAAGTATCGGAATGTCAATGGAAGACGGAGGTGGTGTGCGAATGTCAAGAGGAGAAAAAGGCACAAACTGATTTCATACGTTTTTTTCAACCATGGAAATCGAGAATGGTGCCGCAAGAGGTGACGAATAGAGTTTTTGGTCAACCATAATTCGTTCATCACTCTTATAACACTTGTATATGATAGCTATTTATCATTTACATTTGACTATTTCGAGAATTGGTTGTAGTCATACATCATTGGTTTTAGGTCTATTTATGAGTGTTACAGTGTTTACAGTATTTTGTCACGTGTGCATAGGTTAATGGTCTAACTTCACTGTCGTTAGCATTCGTAAGCACTCCAGATAATGCAGTTCCATAGGTAAAACACTATTTTTGGCATAAATACACTACATGAGCAAAGGTATGTGGACACCTGCACGTCGAACATCTCCTTCCAAAATCATGGGCATTAATATGGAGTTGGTACCCCCTTTGCTGCTATAACAACCTCCACTCTTCTGGGAAGGCTTTCCACAAGATGTTAGAACATTGCTGTGGGGACTTGCTTCCATTCAGCCACAAGAGCATTAGTGAGGTCGGGCACTGATGTTGGGCAATTAGGCCTGGCTCACAGTCGGCATTCCAATTCAACCCAAAGTTCGATGGGGTTTAGGTCAGGGCTCTGTGCAGGCCAGTCAAGTTCTTCCACAATGATCTCAACAAACCATTTCTGTATAGACCTCGCTTTGTGCACGGGGGCATGGTGATCTTAGGCTTGTGTGCGGCTGCTAGGCCATGGAAACCCATTTCATGAAGCTCCCGACGAACAGTTAATGTGCTGACGTTGCTTCCAGAGGCAGTTTGGAACTCTGTACATGCTACGCGCTTCAGCAATTGCCAGACCCATTCTGTGAGCTTGTGTGGTCTACCACTTCGCGGCACTCCTAGACGTTTCCACTTCACAATAACAGCACTTGCAGCTCTAGCTGGGCAGAAATTTGTCGAACTGACTTGTTGGAAAGGTGGCATCCAATGAAGGTGCCACGTTGAAAGTCACTGAGCTCTTCAGTAAGGCCATTCTACTGCCAATGTTTGTCTATAGAGATTTCATGGCTGTGTGCTCGATTTTATATACCTGTCAGCAATGGGTTTGGCTGAAATAGCCAAATCCACTCATTTGAAGGGATGTCCACATACTTTTATATTGTTCTTTTAACAACATGCTCACCAGTATTTACGCCTAACTCAAAATATAATATATAGAATAGAATGAAAATGGTTGTCACAAATGCAAGACACCTAGAATAGAATTGAAAACTGAATAGAATCAATATGGATGTTACAAATGCATGACACCTAGAATAGAATGTAATAGAAAATACTATCATATATATATGGTAGTTACCAATGCAAGGCACCTTGAATAGACTAGAATATAATAGAAACAATTATATAATATATCAATATGGTAGTTACAAATGCATGGCAACTGTTGGTACAAAACATAACAATTTACAACCCGGTAAAGTCACGTTTTAATCTTCATCCTGTTCCAACCACCAGGTGTTTTGTTACCTGTACTACCAGGTTCCGAGCCCTTCGACAACAGTATTCTGCCTCCACTGCAGAACATGTACATGTATGAGGAGTCTAAGCAGTCTTTCAGATACAACTCTGCTTTCTTGATAAAGAATACCACCCTGCAAGACCGGGTCAGTATATTTGACGACTTGGTAACTTTTTAATCCACCTGCTTACCCCTCAGTGCGCCGTCTCCCTCTGACCAGAGAGTTCAGTTATTACATGATATCTTTGTAATACTTGATAATACATGATCGTACTTGTACTTCTACACGATAGTAAATGTGTTATATTTGATAGTACATACTTAGTATTTATTGTGCTGTTCAGTCAGTTGTTAAGTACATGTTTACATAAAATCTCTTGACTTTTGCTAGCAAGATGTTGGTCGCATGCGACATAAAGAATGACCTCTTTCTTGTTGTTGGACAGTATGAGGCCTTCCGAACTGAAAGGAGAGGCATGGGATACTCAGAGGAAGAACTGGAGGAGTCCTATGGGTTCTTACTGTTTGACGACAAAAATAAGGTGAAAATAATAAATAAGAAAGAATATCAATGAACACCAGAATAATATCACTAAACACAATTAAACTACATTCATATTTCTGATAAAAAAGGAAAGAAAGTCACACACTGATACCCTTTTTGTATGGAGAAACCCATATCTGTAATTTCCTGTCATAGAAAACTACCTCAAAACATCCCAAGCGAAGTTACTGATCACTACTAATCACTATTTTTCTATTTTAAAGGCAAATAAACTGGGAGAAACTGGTGTAATCCCTGGTCACAGTACATGCTCAACGCTTGGAGATCCTTCAAAGGGTAAATGAGCTCCGCTATGTTGTTTTATAACTCATCCGCCATAGAAAACGAGATATGGGCACTGGGCACACCACATAATTTCAACGTGGAAATTTGGGTAATATTTGGTTGAGACGTTGATCAATGACATTTAAACCTTTACTCACCCACTGAATTCCCAATATTTTATCACTCTGCTTTCAACCATTTAAAAGTACAACCAAATTCCAATGGAAAAACAATGTCATCTAAATGTGTTATCACTGTGCTTTCAACCATTGAAAAGCAACAAAGTTTAAATAGGAATACAATGTCAGACATTTTGTATTTATACAACAACTTAATGTATTATTACTGTGCTTCATCTAGTAGCACAAGCAAACGACCTGGATTGCAGTTGAGATTACATTAAAAGTGCAAGTGATCAATGCTTTTTGAGAGTCTGCGCAGATTATTATAGCAATTGTGAAGGTTTTCACAGACCTGCATCCTTTGCACGCTATGTTGAACATGCACGATTTCTATGATTACATAAGAAGACATTATAGTAAACGTATCCTCAATATGTGGCCATGGATGTGTTACTTTAAGGTTGAATAAATACTGTTACATTAGTTTGTAAGACAGTCTTAACTTTTGGCTATTTACTGTATTACAAAAGTAATATTGAATTGTGTTTGGTTAAYAACACAACCAAATATCAACATTTAAATGATATTTATCTAATGCTCGGATAGTTTCATCTGAGCCACTGGCTAAATCCTATTCTTTAACTTTTATTTTGGGTTTATTTGTAGAAGTGAATCCAACATATAATTTGAAAATGTGAAAGTTATTAGGCTATTTACTGTATTGCAAAAGTGATATTGAGTTTAGTTGTCAACGCAACCAAATATCAACATTTGAAGGAGATTTATCTTTTGTGTCACAGACTTAGTCTGGCTTTATTTTCAGTTTGTCTACAAATAAAAAAATTATACGTTGGATTCACGTCTCCATCACAACCAAAAATCTAAGTTTAATCTAAGGACTAAATCCTATTTAAAAAGTGCATTTAAAGTTTGATTTGATTTAGGCATATTCTTTAACTTCGATTTTTGGTTGAGATGGAGACGTGAATTCAACATGTCACTTATTTATTTGCAGACAAACTGGAATTAAAGCCAGACGAAGTCAGTGGCACAAATAGAACTATCCAAGCAGAAGATACTTCTCCTTCAAATTATATTTGGTTGCATTGACAACCAACCACAATTCAATATCCAGTTTGTCTATAAATTAATAATTRATATGTCGGAATCACCTCTTCATCTCCGCCAAAAATCAAAGGTAAGGAATAGGACAAAATCAAATCAAACTTTATTTAAAATGCACTTAAAGTTTGATTTGATTTATTCCTATTATTTAACTTAGATTTTTGGTTGAGATGGAGACGTGAATCCAACATATTAATTATTAACTTGAAGATTACATTTTAACCGAAGTTTACAACCCTAGGCCTATATAGAGTTGAAGTCGGAAGTCTACATACACCTTAGCCAAATACATTTAAACTCAGTTTTTCACAATTCCTGACATTTAATCCTAGTAAATTATTATTATTATTATTTCTTTCGTCTCACCACTTTATTTTAAGAATGTGAAATGTCAGAATAATAGGAGAGAGAATGATTTATTTCAGCTTTTATTTATTTCATCACATTCTCAGTGGGTCAGAAGTTTACATACACTCAATTAGTATTTGGTAGCATTGCTTTTAAATTGTTTAACTTGGGTCAAACGTTTCGGGTAGCCTTCCACAAGCTTCCCACCATAAGTTAGGTGAATTTTGACACATTCCTCTTGACAGAGCTGGTGTAACTGAGTCAGGTTTGTAGGCCTCCTTGCTCGCACACGCTTTTTCAGTTCTGCCCACAAATTTTCTATAGGATTGAGGTCAGGGCTTTGTGATGGCCACTCCAATGTGGAAATTGATCCCAAGAATGAACCAGACTTGTGGAGGTCTACAATTTTTTTTTATGAGGTCTTGGATGATTTCTTTTTATATTCCCATGATGTCAAGCAAAGAGGCACTGMGTTTGAAGGTAGGCCTTGAAATACATCCACAGGTACACCTCCAATTGACTCAAATDATGTCAATTAGCCTATCAGAAGCTTCTAAAGCCATGACATAATTTTCTGGAATTTTCCAAGCTGTTTAAAGGCACAGTCAACTTAGTGTATGTAAACTTCTGACCCACTGGAATTGTGATTAAGTGAAATAATCAGTCTGTAAACAATTGTTGGAAAAATTACTTGTGTCATGCACAAAGTAGATATCCTAACCGACTTGCCAAAACTATAGTTTGTTAACAAGACATTTGTGGAGTGGTTGAAAAACTAATTTTAATGACTCCAACCTAAGTGTATGTAAACCTCCGACTTCAAATGTATGTATTGTCTATTTTTAGTTGAACCCTGGGTTGAATTTAAATGCTCACAAGAGCGGAAATTCATTTATTTATTTTTTTGCTGAAAGATGATGCCCATAGTTTACACATGATGTTGCACAATGCTTTAAGTCAATAAGTCATCGTTTTAGTCAAGGTATGATATATTTGGGCATGAAGTGGGAAAACCAAAGTTCAGATAACTTCAGATATTTTCCGTGTCAATGCCAGGTGTTTCCCTTATGAGATGACTTGCAGATACTTTTCAGTCTACGTTTCTTTTCGGGTCTGGGTTTGATTTGAATGTTACCACCCATCAGCATGGCATTGTTTATTAATCAGAAACACGTGCAAAGTTCTTCCTCGCAACTGAGCCAAACAACCTTTCGCCGTAGCCTACACTTGGCTGCCTGAGCACCACTTTTTTTACCAGCAAATTATCATAATCCTTTAGATAATTTTTCAAGTTTCACTTATTATTTAGCTAGTCTGTATATAAAAAAAAAAGACAATTTTATAAATGATTAAATTGTGTGTGATATGACTGCATTTTGGAACCCCGCTCCCCCCAAGATGAATGGTTTTCACCATGCTGCTTCGATTTGTGTCTATCCTATGTTGAAAAGGCACCCGCAAAAGAAAATTACACAAACTTGTTTATCTATTTTGTTGTGTTGTTTTCACATTTGTATTGATGTGCTCCATGCCCTCAGGATGTTGTTGCATACACACTATATATACAAAAGTATATGGACACCCCTTCAAATGAGTGGATTCAGCTATTTCAGCCTTACCCGTTTCTAACAGGTGTATCAAATCAAGCACACAGCCATGCAATCTCCATAGACAAACATGGGCAGTAGAATGACCTTACTGAAGAGCTCAGTGACTTTCAAAGTGGCACTGTCATAGGATGCCACCTTTACAACAAGTCAGTTAATCATATTTCTGCCCTGCTAGAGCTGCCCCGGGTCAACTGTAAGTGCTGCTATTGTGAAGTGGCAATGTCTAGGAGCAACAATGGCTCAGCCGCGAAGTGGTAGGCCACACTAGCTCACAGAACGGGACCGCCGAGTGCTGAAGCCCATAGCACGTAAAAATCTTCTGTCCTTGGTTGCAACACTCACTACCGAGTTCCAAACTGCCTCTGGAAGCAACATCAGCACAAGAACTGTTCATCAGGAGCTTCATGAAATGAAGCTTCAGCCTCACACAAGCCTAAGATCACCATGTGCAATGCCAAGCGTCGTCTGCAGTGTTGTAAAGCTTGCTGCCATTGGACTCTGGAGCATTGGAAATGCATTGTCTGGAGTGATGAATCACGCTTCACCATTTCGCAGTCCGACAGACGAATCTGGGTTTGGCGAATGCCAGGAGAATGTTACCTGCCCCAATGCATAATTCAAACTGTAAAGTTTGGTGGAGGAGGAATAATGGTCTGGGGATGTTTTTCATTGTTCGGGCTAGGCCCCTTAGTTCCAGTGAAGGGAAATCTTAACGCTACAGCATACAATGACATTCTAGACTCTTCTGTTCTTCCAWTTTTATGGCAACAGTTTGGAGAAGGCCCTTCCCTGTTTCAGCATGACAATACCCCCGTGCACAAGTGAGGTCCATACAGAAATGKTTTGTCGRGATCAGTGTGGAAGAACTTGACTAGCCTGCACAGCCCTGAYCTCAACCGCATCGAACACCYTTGGGATRAATTGGAACGCCGACTGCAAGCCAGGCSTAATCRCMCAACATCAGYGCCTGAMCTCACTAATGCTCTTGTGGCTGAATGGAAGCAAGTCCCCACAGCAAAGCCTTCCCAGAAGAGTGGGGGCTGTTATTGCAGCAAAAGGGGGACCAACTCCACATTAATGCCCATGATTTTGGATTGATATGTTCGACAAGCAGGCGTCCACATACTTTTGGTGATGTAGTGTATCATTTGTGGTGTGCATCATGAGCAAGGTCATTGTCGTCTATCATTTCACTTCTTCTAGCTTTGTGAACCATGGCATGAGCATGGCCTGACTTGACATTGCTGTACTGCAGATGAATAGCCTGCCAGTAGCATACCAAAGGTTGCACCGTGTCCATTACAATGTAGAAAAACCAAACTTGTCGAAACCGTTTAATTGTTTGGCAATCGATAATACCGTAGATGAATCTTATTCTTTGTATTTCTATGGCGGATTCGCGGATGCAATTTATGGAAGATGACAACTTTGGAGATAACAATACATGGCAAAGTCAGAGCTAGTGGCTWCCCCTATCCATCTGTGGCAAAGATTTCCCTAAATGCTTGTTATGACATCCAGAACCAGCCATAGCCTAGCCAGCTGGCTAATCTTTTGAATACGGTACAGTAAAAAAACAGCAACAACAGATAATATTAGCTAGCTAGATAAGGATAGCATTCTAGCTAGCTACACTGACCGCTGTCTGTGCCTCTACTTGTTATTTTTCCACTCCACGTGGAAATTACCATTCTGWATACTTCTGGCCCCTCTTTGGACACTGTGTTAACTAACCTCCAGACGAGCTTCAATGCCATACAACTCTCCTTTCGTGGCCTCCCAACTGCTCTTAAACTAAGTAAAACTAAATGCATGATATTCAACCGATCACTGCCCGCACCTGCTCGCCCGTCCAGCATCACTACTCTGGACGGCTCTGACTTAGAATACGTGGACAACTACAAATACCTAGGTGTCTGGTTAGACTGTAAACTCTCCTTCCAGACTCACATTAAGCATCTCCAATCCAAAATTAAATCTAGAATCGGCTTCCTATCTCGCAACAAAGCATCCTTCACTCATGCTGCCAAACATACTCTCGTAAAACTGACCATCATACCGATCCTCGACTTCGGTGATGTCATCTATAAAATAGCCTCCAACACTCTACTCAGCAAATTGGATGTAGTTTATCACAGTGCCATCCGTTTTGTCACCAAAGCCCCATACACTACCCACCATTGCGACCTGTACGYTCTCGTTGGTTGGCCCTCGCTTCATACTCGTCGCCAAACCCACTGGCTACAGGTTATCTACGAGTCTCTGCTAGGTAAAGCCCTGCCTTATCTCAGCTCACTGGTCACCATAGCAGCACCCACTCGTAGCACGCGCTCCAGCAGGTGTATCTCACTGGTCACCCCCAAAGCCAATTCCTCCTTTGGTCGTCTTTCCTTCCAGTTCTCTGCTGCCAATGACTGGAACGAACTGCAAAAATCTCTGAAGCTGGAAACACTTTTATCTCCCTCACTAACTTTAAGCACCAGCTGTCAGAGCAGCTCACAGATTACTGCACCTGTACATAGCCCATCTATAATTTGGCCCAAACAACTACCTCTTCCCCTATTGTATTTCTTTATTTAGCTCCTTTGCACCCCATTATTTCTATTTCTACTTTGCACATTCTTCCACTGAAAATCAACCATTCCAGTGTTTTACTTGCTATATTGTATTTACCTTGCCACCATGGCCTTTTTTTGCCTTTACCTCCCTTATCTCACCTCATTTGCTCACATTGTATATAGACTTATTTTTCTACTGTATTATTGGCTGTATGTTTTGTTTATTCCATGTGTGTTGTTGTATGTGTCGAATTGCTATGCTTTATCTTGGCCAGGTCGCAGTCGCAAATGAGAACTTGTTCTCAACTAGCCTACCTGGTTAAATAAAGGTGAAATAAAAATAAATACATTTTAAAAAWYCACCACAACGTTCCCACCCCTAATTCGCGAATATGTATTAGCAGCCTTTGTCATTCTTCAGAAATGGAACCTAAACGAGAATTTCYGCTCTGGGACAGGAATTACATTGAAATAGGGGAGGCATTGCCCTCTGGCGGGGGCCTTCAAAACAATAGATGTTGATGATTTCGCAAATGCTATATAGGCCTAAATAGTATTGTTGATGATATTTTTTATTTTACTAGGCTAGTCAGTTAAGAACAAGTTCTTATTTTCAATGGCCWAGGAACAGTGGGTTAACTGCCTTGTTCAGGGGTAGAACGACATGTTTTTACCTTGTCAGCTCGGGGATTCAATCTCGCAACCTTTCGGTTACAAATCCAACACTCTAACCACTAGGCTATATGACTTATAAAGTATGGCTACATTTAATTTGCTCTGTTAAACCTATGTTTTGGAATGACTTTGATAACAACGGTGAATCTATATAGTTATTAAGAGATCTCAATAACAATTCTCATGATAGCATATTGGTAGTAGTCAGTGGCAAATTTCAAAGCTAAGCAGGGCATCATGAAAACCTTGGATGGGAGACCAAATAGAATGTAGATTGATTGATTCTTCAGTAGGAGGTGCTGCTCATCCTATTAGTTTTTTTTTCTGATACTGGATATAACGTTGGAGATCTGACGTTATTTCAACGGTACAAATTCAACATTTTATACAAGGTGTGTTTATGTTTTGTTTTTAAAAAACCATGATCACGTAATCCTGTGTTTGAAATGTCACCCTCAAAACAGCAATTTACGTTGTGATTTTTTTTCCCATCCAATGTATTTTCCATGTAGATTCCACGTCACAATACGTTGACAAATTATGTCGAAAGAACGTTGATTCAACCAGTTTGTGCCMAAGACGCTAAACCCAAACCCATTTCCTGGATTTGTGTTGGCAAAGTACCAAGTGTAAGTGACTAAATGGTTCGCAGCACGGAAGTTAAATACACTAGGTCAACAACAACCTGTTTTATTTGTAAGTCGCTCTGGATAAGAGCGTCTGCTAAATGACTTAAATGTAATGTAAATGTAATGTTTTATTAATGAAAACTCTTCATGCTGTCATCCACAAGGCCTCAACTAAACAAAGGAACCGTTCTACGCTTGTATAATGGACATGCTCTGTTTGGCTAGCTAGGCCTATAGAGAGGCAACTTGCTCGCACACTAAATGACATGCAATTGTCTTAAATTGTGACCATAATCTATACTATGCTATCCGTGAGTGTGCAGTATATGGCTAAATACACTTCATAACATAAGTAATGAGATTGAAAGCAGTTTTCTTACCAAGCTGCTGGTGGACTTTTCAGTGCCTGTTTGCTCAAGTGTCCCTCTGCTTTTGAAAGTGAAACTGCTTTACAGACATATGATATGAATGCGTTGACTGGAAAGAGAAAGTGGAAGTAGAGTGGAAAAGAGAGACCAGTGAACCTTAACTCTAGTAAATGTTTGCTGAGGCAGTGAGTAGCGTTAGCCTATACTTAGGCATACAGTAACAAAAAAAATGGAATGGTGTAGAAATTAGATATGATTTTAAACTCATTGGAATGATTCTACTTTTATCAGCAGAATGTTAGTAATTCTATGAGAGTTTAGCTTCAAACATACAGTACATATCTCACTTTGTTTGGAGTTTCATAAATGCATTCCTGAATAGATTTCAAGGTATGGAGGCAGTCCCTAGCAGTTCGAAAAGGGGGAGGGTGATGTAAGATTATCCACGGTAGGACAAAGTCTGCCAGTTGTATATCTACTAGGACCAGATTGAGATTACTGCCGTAGTTATGGAGGAAGGAAACAGTGGTCAAAGTCCTTGTGTAGTGTGTTGTTTTGCACTTTCAAAAGTGAACAATTCTAAATGTGTACGACATCGCCATAGAAGCTCTGTTAAAAAAAAACAATAGAGACAGTTGTTTAGAGATCTTAGGCAACCTTTTACAAAAAGAGTTGAAGCCTCTTTTTTTCAGTACTAGTACAAGAGGTCTTTTGTAAGCCCTTTCCATTCCTGTATGGTTTCATCACTTGTCACTGCTTGAATGTGCTTAATCTAGTTTTTCCTGTTTCGCCCTGTGAACCTCCTCCCTTCCCTATAGAGAAATTGACATGGCACAGCCTTCTCTGCTCAGACTAAAGAAAATATCTAACCACATATCCATAGCATGTACCTGTGTGCTGCAAGACTGTTAGCCTACTGAGAAAAAGCCTGAGCATTAGCTTAGGGGGCCAACACAAGATCATCATGTGAGTGGTGCCAATTCTGCCAAACCAGTTACATTATGCAGTGTTGACTAGGCAAGTCAGTTAAAAACAAATTCTTATTTACAATGACAGCCTAGGAACAGTGGGTTCACTGCCTTGTTCAGGGGCAGAACAACCAATTTTTACYTTGTCAGCTCAGGGATTTGATCTAGCAWCCTTTCGGTTACTAGCTCTAACCACTAGGCTACCTGCCGTCCCAGTTAACCTGAAAACCAGTGTGAAGTTTCACAGCCTCTTCCAAAGTCCTCACTTCATTGTTTTAGAAAGGGAACACAGGCTGTGTTGGGCTTGGCAGTTGGCACCAAAGTATAGAAAGTCCTCCTACGCATTGAAAATATCTTTGACATGTCTTCAGGCAACTCGCTGAAAGGCTTTGGAACTTCCTCACTGGAGGATATTGCTAATTGTTTTGGGTAAGGCTTGACTGGGTGTGCCTTGGTACTGTGATACTAAGGACGTTTTACAACATGGCTCCCATGTCCTTGACTTTTATCTCAGATCAGGTGTATAAAAAAAATATATATATTTTAGGGTGTGGCTTTGGTTCCCTGGGCTGTCATGATTGGCCATTGGGAAAATGAGCACAAATAAYATATTCACACTTAGAAATAAACCAAAACCCATTTACTGTGCGATGCATTTATTCAATAACATTATTATAATATCTATATTTCCACTTCTCAAATTAAATATTTCAATGTARTTAAACCTACATATATTTGTATTCCTTGTACTACAAATATTTAGTTCAGCTAACATCTTTCAAGATCCTCACGCCTTATTCTGCACTGAATATTGTTGTTTTGGTTTTATCAGAGAGGAGGATGCTAGCACACTCACCGCCCCATGTTCTTGCTGTGGGAACAGACTTGTCAATGATGTGAATGTTCTTGTTAACTCAGGTGTGTACGTGTCCAAGTACTCCGACTGCCTGGACATAAACCGCTGGTACCACGGGAAGTCTGGATACATCGCCATCATCAGACTCACCAAGGTATTTACATAGTTACAAGCCACAGAGGCGTTCCTATGTGTAACTTCACTGTTGAATGTTCCTCTAGGTTTTTTCCTTCGAAGGAGTTTTTTCCTTGCCCCCGTGCTTCTGCTTGCTCTTTGGGCTTTAGGTCGAGTTACTGCAAAGCTCTTTGTGACGACTGCAGATGTAAAAAGGGCTATAAATACATTTCATTGATTTGTTTGTTGAACAGGCTTGTCATTTAATTCTCTTTTTGTGGGGTTCTACAGGGCAGAGTGAGAGACGTGACAGAGAACTACACAGTAAACTACACCTCTCCCTCTAATGGGTTTGACTGTCATGTATCAGAGCAGCTAAGTGCCGTGTCGGCCAACACCAGCTCCTTCCTGGCCTTTGAGAGAACACAGGTGAGATTCCTCCATCCATCATCCCTCTAACGTTCATCCATCCATCCATGTCACACTGTGTACTTTTCCAGTAGGAAAAAACTGTTGTAATGATGTCATTTCAACCAGCTTTGCCTGGGTTTCGGGTTCTGTTGCCTTCAATTGTCAAATGTGCACTCTGTGTGTCAAAGCAGTAAAACGGAAATTAATTTAGTAWGCTACCTCTCTAATGAAAAAAGTTATACACTGCTCAAAAAAATAAAGGGAACACTTAAACAACACAATGTAACTSCAAGTCAATCACACTTCTGTGAAATCAAACTGTCCACTTAGGAAGCAACACTGATTGACAATAAATTTCACATGCTGTTGTGCAAATGGAATAGACAAAAGGTGGAAATTATAGGCAATTACGAAGACACCCCCAATAAAGGAGTGATTCTGCAGGTGGTGACCACAGACCACTTCTCGGTTCCTATGCTTCCTGGCTGATGTTTTGGTCACTTTTGAATGCTGGCGGTGCTCTCACTCTAGTGGTAGCATGAGACGGCGTCTACAACCCACACAAGTGGCTCAGGTAGTGCAGCTCATCCAGGATGGCACATCAATGCGAGCTGTGGCAAGAAGGTTTGCTGTGTCTGTCAGCGTAGTGTCCAGAGCATTGGGGGGCTTCCTTACAGCCCAACACCGTGCAGGACGTTTGGCATTTGCCAGAAAACACCAAGATTGGCAAATTCGCCACTGGCGCCCTGTGCTCTTCACAGATGAAAGCACTGAGCACATGTGACAGATGTCAGAGTCTGGAGACGCCGTGGAGAAAGTTCTGCTGCCTGCAACATCCTCCAGCATGACCGGTTTGGCGATGGGTCAGTCATGGTGTGGGGTGGCATTTCTTTGTGGGGCCGCACAGCCCTCCATGTGCTCGCCAGAGGTAGCCTGACTGCCATTAGGTACCGAGATGAGATCCTCAGACCCCTTGTGAGACCATATGCTGACACATGCACATTTGTGGCCTGCTGGAGGTCATTTTGCAGGGCTCTGGCAGTGCACCTCCTTGCACAAAGGCGGAGGTAGCGGTCCTGCTGCTGGGTTGTTGGCCTCCTCCACGTCTCCTGATGTACTGGCCTGTCTCCTGGTAGCGCCTCCATGCTCTGGACACTACGCTGACAGACACAGCAAACCTTTTTGCCACAGCTCGCATTGATGTGCCATCCTGGATGAACTGCACTACCTGAGCCACTTGTGTGGGTTGTAGACTCCGTCTCATGCTACCACTAGAGTGAGAGCACCGCCAGCATTCAAAAGTGACCAAAACATCAGCCAGGAAGCATAGGAACTGAGAAGTGGTCTGTGGTCACCACCTGCAGAATCACTCCTTTTTTGGGGGTGTCTTGCTAATTGCCTATAATTTCCACCTTTTGTCTATTCCATTTGCACAACAGCATGTGAAATTTATTGTCAATCAGTGTTGCTTCCTAAGTGGACAGTTTGATTTCACAGAAGTGTGATTGACTTGGAGTTACATTGTGTTGTTTAAGTGTTCCCTTTATTTTTTTGAGCAGTGTAATTTATTYGTGTTTTTGCTCCAGGCGTTTAGAAAAGTTGATGAAATAGACCTGTAGATACAGTAATGATAAATACAATACAATAGCAAAGCTGAAGAGATTTGTGTTGGTCTTTGCAGTACTACATGTATGAGCTGCCTGGTGGAGGGGCTAACTCGACAGTCCAGCCTCCTAGCCATGCCTGCCCATTCGCTATAGTGGCTT
The DNA here is from genome assembly GCF_002910315.2 of Salvelinus sp. IW2-2015. Lineage (NCBI taxonomy): Eukaryota > Metazoa > Chordata > Actinopteri > Salmoniformes > Salmonidae > Salvelinus > Salvelinus sp. IW2-2015. The sequence goes on from NC_036866.1 coordinate 47,076,596, forward strand.
TTTCCTATTGGGATACCAAGACACCTGCATCAGAGGACCAAGAGAAAAGGTAAATTTCCCTCTTTCTCATGGGGTTTTTACATTTTTCCAGATTCACAGAAAATATTTGATGAAAAGGAACATCTTCTAAAACGTACAAAATGATTGATTTGTTTTGTTTCTTCTCTTTTGCAGTGAGGAAGAAAAAACAGGTAAGTAATGAATCAAACTGTTACAAAGGTGCTTTTGGATAATGTTATGGCGCCGTTCAATGGCATATCATTACTACTACAGTACAGTGCATTCCTACTTTAACTGAATGCATTAAGTTGCTCTGGATAACATTGTCTGCTAAAATTGAAATATTATTACAGTGTTTCACTACTACCCCTGGAAGGGTCAGCTCCAAATCAGCTCCCAGGTCTACCATGTGGGTCTGAAGTCCAGCACTGGACCCCTGATTCCAGCTAAACTGTAAGTTCAATGCAACCCTAGTGTGAAGGTGCACTGTCTCTCCCTATGCTATGACTTATAAATACAGTATCTTATAAATATCTCTCCAATTTACTTGTACTTGATGTTGGTCGTGTTTAGTAGGGCACACCATAGCAAGACAGGAGGTAACAAAACAAAAAAACAAGTTTAACTCCCTGTTTTGATGTGGTAACATAACCTGAGAATGTCATTTTGTTTGATTTCAGTCCAACAGTAATGGCAGTTGACGGAGCCATTAAAATGTCAGATCTGAGGCAGAAATTACCAAAGGCTATATTTGAAACCTGCTTCATCGGTGAAGGTACGTTTACATATGTTCCATATGTTTACGAATGTAAATGTCGGCTACTCAAAAGTGGTTTCGTTGTGATAGCATTTTGCTTGAGCAGTGTCACCACAAACAACCTTTCCCAGGACTAGGGTTGCAAAGGGAGGGTATATTACTGAAAACGACCAGAATTTTCATATCTTTCAAAGGTTTTATCTTATTTATCACAAGACATCAAGTGGCTCTTTTGGATACTTCAGATTAGTAATCTGGCCCTCTGTGTGGCCTTATCACATGTAAAATATATGAAATAATTATATGATGAAAATAAATGGAATGACAAAGCTGTAAAACATTATCCTAAATATACTGAACAACAATATAAACGCAACATGCAACGATTTCAAAGATTTTACTGAGTTACAGTTCATATAAGGAATTCAGTCAATTGAAATAAATTCATTAGGCCCTCATCTATGGATTTCACATTACTGGGAATACAGATATGCATCTGTTGGTCACAGATATCTTTAAAAAAGGTAGGGGTGTGGATCAGAACCAGTCAGTGTCTGGTGTGTGACCACCATTTCCCTCATGCAGCGCGACATCTCCTTCACATAGAGTTGATCAGGCTGTTGATTGTGGTTTGTGGAATGTTGTCCCACTACTCTTTTATGGCTGTGCGAAATTGCTGGATATTGGCGGGAACTGAAACGCGCAAAAAAAGAAACGTCCAAAAAAAGAAACGTCCTCTCACTGTCAACTGTGTTTATTTTCAGCAAATTTAACGTGTAAATATTTGTATGAACATAACAAGATTCAACAACTGACACATAAACTGAACAAGTTCCACAGACATGTGACTAACAGAAATGGAATAATGTGTCCCTGAACAAAGGGGGGGTCAAAATCAAAAGTAACAGTCAGTATCTGGTGTGGCCACCAGCAGCATTAAGTACTGCAGTGCATCTCCTCATGGACTGCACCAGATTTGCCAATTCTTGCTGTGAGATGTTACCCCACTCTTCCACCAAGGCACCTGCAAGTTCCCGGACATTTCTGGGGGGGAATGGCCCTAGCCCTCACCCTCCGATCCAACAGGTCCCAGACGTGCTCAATGAGATTGAGATCCGGGCTCTACGCTGGCCATGGCAGAACACTCACATTCCTGTCTAGCAGGAAATCACGCACAGAATGAGCAGTATGGCCAGTGGCATTGTCATGCTGGAGGGTCATGTCAGGATGAGATTACCTGCCATGACAACAAGCTCAGTCCGATGACGCTGTGACACACCGCCCCAGACCATGACGGATCCCACCTCCAAATGGATCCCGCTCCAGAGTACAGGCCTCGGTGTAACGCTCATTCCTTCGATGATAAACGGGAATCTGACCATCACCCCTGGTGAGACAAAACCGCGACTCGTCAGTGAAGAGCACTTTTTGCCAGTCCTGTCTGGTCCAGTGACGGTGGGTTTGTGCCCATAGGCAACGTTGTTGCCGGTGATGTCTGGTGAGGACCTGCCTTACAACAGGCCTACAAGCCCTCAGTCCAGCCTCTCTCAGCCTATTGCGGACAGTCTGAGCACTGATGGAGGGATTCTGCGTTCCTGGTGTAACTCGGGCAGTTGTTGTTGTTGCCATCCTGTACCTGTCCAACAGGTGTGATGTTCGGATGTACAGATCCTGTGCAGGTGTTGTAACACGTGGTCTACCACTGCGAGGACGATCAGCTGTCCGTCCTGTCTCCCTGTAGCGCTGTCTTAGGTGTCTCAGGGTACGGACATTGCAATTTATTGCCCTGCCACATCTGCAGTCCTCATGCCTCCTTGCAGCATGTTCACGCAGATGAGCAGGGACCCTGGGCATCTTTCTTATGGTGTTTTTCAGAGTCAGTAGAAAGGCCTCTTTAGTGTCCTAAGTTTTCATAACTGTGACCTTAATTGCCTACCGTCTATAAGCTGTTAGTGTCTTAACGACCGTTCCACAGGTGCATGTTCATTAATTGTTTATGGTTCACTGAACAAGCATTGGAAACAGTGTTTAAACCCTTTACAATGAAGATTTGTGAAGATATTTGGATTTTTACGAATTATCTTTGAAAGACAGGGTCCTGAAAAAGGGACGTTTCTTTTTTTGCTGAGTTTAGATCGAAAGCATCCCAAACATGTTCAATGGGTGATATGTCTGAGTATACAGGCCATGGAAGAACTGGGACATTTTCAGCTTCCAGGAATTGTGTACAGATCCTTGCGACATGGGGCTGTGCATTATCATGCTGAAACGAGGTGATTTCATCACGGTATCTCTGTGCATTCAAATTACCATCAATAAAATGCAATTGTGTTTGTTGTCCGTAGCTTATGCCTGCCCATACCATAACCCCACCGCCACCATGCGGCACTCTTTTCACAACGTTAACATCAGCAAACCGCTCGCCTACATGACGCCATACACGTGGTCTGCGGTTGTGAGGCCGGTTGGACGTACTGCCAAATTCTCAAAACGACATACTAGAGAAATTAACATTCAATTCTCTGGCAACCGCTCTGGTGGACATTCCTGCAGTCAGCATGCCAATTGTACTCTCCCTCAACTTGTGTTGTTTGACAAAACTGCACATTTTAGAGTGGCCTTTTATTGCCCCTCGCACAAGGTGCACCTGTGTAATGATCATGCTGTTTAATCAGCTTCTTGATATGCCACACCTGTCAGGTGGATGGATTATCCTGGCAAATGAGAAATGCTTACTACAGGGATGTAAACAAATTTGTGCACCACATTTGAAATAAATAAGCTTTTTGTGCTTATGGAACATTTCTGGGATCTTTTATTTCAGTTCATGAAACAAACACTTTACTTGTTGCGTTGATATTTTTGTTCAGTGTTTAAACCATCAATTTAGTGAATACCATTGATGTTTAATATAAGGGTTTCAGCATGAAATATCCTTTCTATTTTTATTGATTTATTTAACTATGTCAATATGTATGTTATTAATGTTTTGGCATTAAATTTAAACTTTAAGCCAGCAACATATTACCCTGCATCCCACTGCTGGCTTACCTCTGAAGCGAAGCAGGATTGGTCCTGGTTGGTGCTGGAAGTGGTGTTGTAGGGCCAGTAGGAGGCACACTTTCCTCTAGTCAAAAAAATATATAATATCCCAGTCAGTGCCGTTCATGATGATATTTTTTCCGATAGGTTTAGGCTACTACACGATACTCTAATTTTCCCTACACCCATCATGAGGTGCTACAGCCTATGAATAAAAGTTTACAATAAGGGTGTACACAGGTTCTAGAGAAACATTTGAAATGACAGACAGTGACACATTCAATACCACCTTGCACACTCTTGCCTGCATCTAGTTTATCTAGGGTGTAATCATTAGTCCAACAGTTGCAAACGAGAGTTTCTATTGGACAATTTCTATCCCTGTTTTGTTTGCTTCCGTTTAAGAAACGTTTTTCAGCAGAGTCGGCAGAATGAATACACCCCAGATCACGCATAAACACAGTTCACTTTCATACCTAGCAGTCACGTTGTATTCATTCTAGCCTCTATGCACTCTCCTCCTCTCACCTTTTACCTTCGTTTGTGGACTTCAATGAACAACACATCAGCTGTGTAACCAGGCGAAAAAACCTGTCCAAACCGCTACACAGCCTACATCGTTGTCACCATATTAGCTAAAGTAACGTCCTAGTCGAGATAGCTAATAGAACTAATGCGTTAGTAAACTCGCTACAACCATACAGTAACGTTACAGTGTATAGTCAGTAAGCAGTTCGACCGACGGGCCCTGGTAGCAATAAATTAATAAAACCAGAAGCTTACCTTGACTTGGAAGAGTTCCAGTGTTGTGTTGGTTAGTCATAGCCAGCTAGCTAACATAGCATCCCTCTATTTGAGGCGGGTGTTTGAATAACTAAACTAGCCAGCTGTATTTGCTAGCTAAGTAACAGTTAAGTGAAACTGAAAAAAGATGACACACTCTCTTGCTTCTTCATTTTTGAATAAATTAATTTGTTGAAAACTGTTCAACTATTGTTTTTCTCTCTCTTGGAGTCAACTACTCACCACATTTTATGCACTGCAGTGCTAGCTAGCTGTAGTTTATGCTTTCAGTTCTAGATTCAATCTCTGATCCTTTTGATTGGGTGGACAACATGAGGCTACTGTAGACCTTCATTGCAAGTCCAAACACATCAAGAAAGTTGTGAAGAGGGCACGACAACACCTTTTCCCCCTCAGGAGACTGAAAAGATTTGGCATGGGTCCACAGATCCTCAAAAAGTTCTATAGCTGCACCATCGAGAGCATCCTGACTGGTTGCATCACTGCCTGGTATGGCAACTGCTTGGCATCTGACCATAAGGCGCTACAGAGGGTAGTGCGTACGACCCAGTACATCACTGGAGCCAAGCTTCCTGACATCCAGGACCTATATACTAGGTGGTGTCAGAGGAAGGCCCAAAAAGATGTCAAAGACTCCAGTCACCCAAGTCATAGACTGTTCTCTCTGCTACCGCACGGCAAGCGGTACCGGAGTGCCAAGTCTAGGACCAAAAGGCTCCTTAACAGCTTCTACCCCCAGGCCATAAGACTGCTGAACAATTAATCAAATGGCAACCAAGACTATTTACATTGACACCACCCCCTCGCCCCCATATGTTTTTACACTGCTGTAACTTGCTGTTTATTATCTACGCATAGTCACTTTACAAATGACCTCGACTAACCTGTACCCCCGCACATTGACTCGGTACCAGTACCCTCTTTATATAGCCTCATTATTGTTGTGTAATATTCTTGTTACTTTTTGACTTCATTTAAAAAAATATTTTTTCCCCATAAACTATCAAAATAAAAAAAGTTGCACACTCCATGTATAATCCCCCAGCAATTTAATGTGTATTTACCAACGTTTCGGCATCACTGTGCCGAAACGTTGGTAAATACCCATTCAATTGCTGGGAGATTATACATGGGGTGTGCGACTTTTTTTATTTTGATAGTTTATARTTCATTCGCCATTAATCAGCACCTCCACACAAACTATTACTCTGGGTGTGCGCCAGCTCATGTTTTATAATCTAATATTTTTTCCCCAGCCTGTTGTGTCGACTTTATTTAATTTTTTACTTTAGTTTATTTAGTAAATCTTTTCTTAACCAACAATGCAGTTCAATAAATAGAGTTAAGGGCTTTAAGAATTTCACGGTAAGGTTGTACCTGTTGTATTCGGCGCATGTGACAAATAACATTTGATTTGATTAGATGCTTTTTTCATTAATTAGGCTATTTTCTCTAATATATAGACACAGATCTAAAAAAATAAATAAATACATAATCTACGAATATATATATTTTTAAGTTATTCAACTATAAATCGCCAAAGTTACGATAGATCTTCAGTTAATTATGAAAATTACAGAAGATTCCTGTAACTTTGATAAATTATCAGTAGCTTTGCAACCCTACCCAAGGACATTTTTATGTGTTGCTTATCTGATTATTTATCCAGCTGTGTGAGCTTTACAGAGCTTTATTCTTTTAGTTTTTTTGAATCATTTAATGATATTGAATTGTTCGGTTTTTCAGTTTCTCTGGAAGGAATGGGTTGCAGTCTGTATGAGCTGGCACCCAGTGAGGCTGAGGACACCTCTCTCTCTCAGCTTACACAGGAGCTCAAGGAGAAAGACCTGGTGAGCGTTCATTGTTCATAAAGTCGGCTGACAGGTTATTGGAAGACCGGAATGGAAAGGGAAAGGTGGACACCTAAACTGAAATGTGTCTTCCGCATTTAACCCAACCCCTCTGAATGCAGTTCATTGTTGTGTTGTCAGACCTTGATTCTAATAAATATTTTTCTTACCAACAGGCCCTCGCAATACAACTGAATGATAGTGGTTTCCTTATACTGTTACATTCATCTCACTTCCTCACATATGAAGGTAAGACAAAATCTGTATATGCAACATATTGCATTTAAATATATTATAGATAGAAGCTAAATATCTAACATTACATTATAATTGTAAATTTCAGATGCTGGTCCAATAAGCCAGAGGTATTGCAGGGGATGTTTGTGTGTTCCGGATTCCAGAGCTATACAGCGAGTTAGTGAGTGTGTGTGGTGTGTGTGTGGTGTGTTGGTGTGGTGGTGTGGTGTGTGTGTGTTGTGTGTGTGTGTGTGTGTGTAATTTATCTTACATAATGTCATTTGTTATTACCACAGACACCAAGATCTGCTCGAAGAAGCCCTCCCTCTCACCAGAGGTCCTCCAGGTGGTGCCTGCACTGAACTACGCAGAGACAGAGGTGGAAAAAGCCTCCCTGAACAGAGTGGGGAGCTACGTGGTTTACAGAGCAGCATATCCAGAGCTACGCTGCCCTCATCCACCCCGGCTTACTATCAGTCCATCTAGGGAAGCCAGCATCTTCCCAGATCAGTTTGATGTTCCTGACGCACTCAAATATCTCTACTCCAGCCCAAAGTGGACTGAGATGGGATGGAAACGTCTCAGATCTTATTTCCACCAGCCAGGCTCCTTTGAGCTGTCGGTGTCCAGAGCCACGGAGCTTCTGGTGGCAGGGCGAGAGGAGCGAGGAGATGAGCCGGATGATGATGTCTACTACTGTCTGTCATCTCCAGAAGGCCCCCCCATGACTCCTGCTAGTCTGGGTGGCCCAGAAGAGGAGCAGTCAGGGGGACAGTCACCAGGAGACACAGCTGACACAGCCACATACATAAGTAATGCACCGGCAGTATCTACAGAGGACTTTGACAAACCTGGTATGACCAAGGCAGACAGTAATGCACCAAATAAAAGAGTAGAGGAAGAGAAGAACTTGCCTTCAAAGGAGGTGCAAGACAAGGTGCAACCCAAGGAGGTGCAGGAGGAAGTGCCCTCTGATCTTAGCAAGCCTGCGGTCCCAGCAGGGAACTTTGGGAAACCTGTCTTGAAGAAGGCTGACGGTAATGCACCAGGGACAACTTTGATTCCAAAAGAGGTGCAGAAGGAGCTTCCCTATGATCTTTCCCAGCCTGTTGTGTTGGCAGATGATTCTGGGAAGAACAAGGCCGTACCAGGGGTAGGAGTAGAGGATGAAGGGACACATTTGAACCAAGAGGAAGTCCAAGTGGATAGGCAAAAGGAGGTGAAAGAGGATATGCTTTCTGATCTTTCACAGCCTGCAGTCTCTGCAGAAGACTTGAGGAAAGCTGGCCCAGCAGTGTTGGGTAAGGCAGACTGTAAAGCACCAGAGGTGGGAGTAACGAATGAAGGGACAAACTTGCACCTGAAAGAGGTGCAAAAGGATATGCCCTCCGGTCTTTCACAGCCTGCAGTCTCTGAAGAGGAATTGAAGAAACCTGGGCCGGCCCTGGCAACCAAGCCCAACATTAAAGCAGTAGAGACAGGAGTAGAGGATAAAGGGGGGGATTTGCCTAAGGAGGTGCAAGAGGAGGTTCCATGTGATCTTTCCCARCTTGCAGTGTCGGCAAAGGTTTTTGCAATAGCCGGTATGACAGTGATGACCAAGGCCACAGAGGTGACAGAGGTTTCAACCTCACCTGCATCAGGTGACCTCCCAACAGTGCTAGTCATCACTGCCACTGAAGGAACTGCAACCGTTGTACCTCATAATGAGAACTTTGGCTTGATCAATACAGAGTCGATCACAAAGAACTCCTCCAGTTTGCCACCAGCCAAAGTACAGGAGAGGGGTGGAAGTGCTCTCAATGGGCAACGTGGCAAGGCCAATGAGGTCAATAACTGCTCTACATCAGATTGGAGGAAACGGCCAAGGAAACGGCGTAGATTTAGCGGGTTGGGTAAACGGGTCTTGAGGTCTTCAGCAGCTGACTTTGAAGAGGAAGAAACTGAGAAGGGATGTTTGGATTCAAGTAAAGTCTACTCATTGAAAAAGAGGAAGGAAATGACAGATTTAGTTCAACTTAACCCATGGAAAAAGAAGGAAAGGATGGATGTAACCCAGGTTCGTCCATTGAAAATGCAGAGGGAACTGATGAATTTGACCCTAGATCCCCCATTGAAAAAGAAGGAAAGGATGGATGTAACCCAGGTTCGTCCATTGAAAATGCAGAGGGAACTGATGAATTTGACCCTAGATCCCCCATTGAAAAAGAAGGAAAGGATGGATGTAACCCAGGCTCACCCAACGAAAATGCAGAGGGAAGTGATGAATTTGATCCAAGATCTGCCTTTGAAAAAGAAGAAGGAAAGCAAGGATTCAATTAACTTTTACCCATTCAAAAGTAAGGAAAGTATGGATCTAAATAACGACGGCCACCCATTGAAAAAGAAGACAGATCGGTGGGACTTGAAGGCGATCATCTCCGAATGCGGTAGAATCTTTGTCCCTCATGGTTCAGAAGTTATCGCCAAGGATATAGAATCTTTAAAAGTTATGGGGAAAGTGATAGATCACAAACAATGTGCTGATGAGATGATGGTTGAAGCTTGTATCAAAGTACCCCAACCCATAGAGACAGGAGATGAACCTGGCCTAGAGTTGATAAAGTCAGGTGAAAACAAAGATTCACACATATGGAGTTCAGACAGTAAAGACCATCCGCCAGAGGTCAAAATGGCTGATGTAGACAAGATGGCCTCTCAGAAACCCTCAGAACTGGTCCAGAACAAAGACATGGATTTTCCTTCCTTAGAAAAACACAAAAAGAATTGTCAATTTGTTGCAATATCCCTCAGTAAACTAAAGACAGTTTTTTCAAGAAGGGGAAAGAGGAAAACACCTCTCAAACCTGTTTCAGAAGATCAAATGTTACCATTGGACAAGAAAAGCAAGGCCGATGCTGGCATGGATAAAATGGAAAGTGTTAATTTGAGTAATTCCTGCAAAGATACCCCGGACAGAACCAGAGGTGCTGCTGAAGTTGCAAAGGAACAGACATTTGGCCTAGACCCAAAGTTTGCACTAGCATTAGGCTTGACTCCTAGGGAGTTGCATAATAATGCACCCAAATCTCCAGAAAAAAGTGATATTCCACTGAAGAAAGACATTCAGAGCAGACTGGACCTGGTTACTCCACAAGCCACACCTGACCAAATGTCTGAGGCTTTGCCTAGCCCCCCTTCAGCAACAATAACCTTAACGGGTCGGGGGAGCCCATTGAAAATGAAATGCAAGCCTGCAGACTCCATAAGGAAAAAATGTAAGTTCCTCTTGAGAAGCTGTTGTCAACCTCACGTCATGCAAATAACAAAACATGCAGATTGATTTTACTTTGTTCTCCTAAACCACACACTTAATTAGATATTTGTCATCTTGATAATTGAGTTGTGATTGCAGTTAATATGTGCTGACTGTGGAAATATGCTGAAATGTTAAAATAATCCCTTTGTCTTGAATTCCTGATGATTCCGTTTCTATATCTCTTTTTCTATCTGAACTGCAAAGCAACACTATGAAGTAATATGTTAATAGCTTTTTGCTATTCTGGTCCCAGGTCTGTTTGTGCTGTAGTTGACAAGACAGCACAAACTGATCTTGGACCAGGCTAGCCTCTTGCCACCTCCATTGCCTCTGCTTTGTCTTGCTGTGTGTCGTGCTACTGTCCCCCAATTCAATCTAATACAAATCATAAAACAATTTGGTTCAATTTTGGCGAGGAGATTTGCATGCAGGCGACTGACTGCCGTACGACAATGCAAATGTCCAAATATTAATTATCACTATACGCTACTCCGTGTTTTTTGTTTTCATACTGTTTCTTCTGTCTCTTTTCTCTGTTCTCTTTTGTTTCTACAGGGTGGTTGCACTATCACACACCAGCTTCTTTTGAAAAAGAGAAAGTAGCACAGCCTATATCCTCCCAACTACTGACACTTAACCCTGATGTCAGGCGTGTTGTCAGTAGGGGTAGGCCTCGCACAGTGAAGAAAGATGCCAGTGATGCATCATGCCCACCAGCAGATGCTCTGACCCTATTGGCCGATTTGGCCCTCAGTACCAGTAACGACAAAGTACTGGACCACCTGGCTCTTCAGCAACAGGAATGCTGTCCAAGTTTGGTTATAAGTGACAACAGTGTCAAAGATGGCGGCTCTCCTCACGAGTCAGATGGTGAACCAGAGTCTGTCCTTCATGCACCGCTGAAGCACCCTTCTGTTGCTAGGCTTAAACTTCCCCCTCAGTCTCCGTCACCCAAGGGGCTGGTGGTGGGGAGTGGGGAGCGGGTTGTGTTAGTCTCACAAGAGCATTCTTACTCACTGCCGCCATCCTCCTCTCTACTATTGGGTTTGTCAGGTTCAACCCTCCAAGTCCCCATTTCGGAGGGACTTCAGCCGCATCGCAAGGATATGGTCTATGGTGACGGAACTCAAGCACTACGGGCCTTCCTGTGTCAGGAGCAGGACCAGAACAGGAAGGAACTCGGGGAGGAACCCGGGGTGGCTCCAGAATCCATGAGCAAAGGAATTGGGCGCAGGCGGAGGTTCCGTCGGTTACGGCGGTTCATCGAAAAAGACAGCTCAGTTCAAGTGACAAGGCTGTGGAAGGAAAACTACGACTTTAATTCAGACAGCAAGTTTACCAACGACCCTATGGATAAAACAGTTATTAGAGCCCTACATGGGTATGTACTTAGAATTTGTAATTTACACTGAACAAAAATATAAACGCAACATGCAACAATTTCAAAGAGTTACACGTCATATAAAGAAATCAGTCAATTTTAAATAAATTCATTAGGCCCTAATCTATGGATTTCACATGACTGGGAATACAGATATGAATCTGTTGGTGACAGATACCTTAAAAGGGGTAGGGGCATGGATCAGAACACCATTCAGTATCTGGTGTGACCACCATTTGCCTCATGCAGCGCGACATCTCCTTCACATATAGTTGATCAGGCTGTTGATTGTGGCCTGTGGAATACTGTCCCACTCCTCTTCAATGTTTGTGCCAAATTGCTGGATATTGGCGGGAACTGAAACACGCTGTCATACACGTCGATCCAGAGCATCCCAAACATGTTCAATGGGTGACATGTCTGGTGAGTATGCAGGCCATGGAAAAACAGGGTTCTTTTCAGCTTCCAGGAATTGTGTACAGATCCTTGCAACATGGGGCTGTGCATTATCATGCTGAAACGAGGTGATGGAGGCAGGTGAATAGCACGACAATGGGCCTCAGGATCTCTGTGCATTCAAATTGCCATCGATAAAATTCAATTGTGTTCATTGTCCGTAGCTTATGCCTGCCCATACCATAACCCCACCACCATGGGGCACTGTGTTCACACATCAGGAAACAGATCACCCACACGACACCGTACATGCTATCTGCCATCTATTCATCCGTGAAGTTCACACTTCTCCAGCGTGCCAGTGGCCATCGGAGGTGAGCATTTGCTCACTGAAGTCGGTTATGATGCCGAACTGCAGTCAGGAAGACCCTGGTGAGGACGATGAGCACGCAGATGAGCTTCCCTGAGACGGTTTCTGACAGTGGTCCGAGGCTGGTTGAACATACTACCAAATTCTCTAAAATGACATTGGAGGCGGTTAATGGTAGAGAAATTAACATGAAATTATCTGGCAACAGCTTTGGTGGACATTCCTGCAGTCAGCATGCCAATTGCACGCTTCCTAAAAACTTGAGACATCTGTATCATTGTGTTGTGTGACAAAGCTGCACATTTTAGTGACCTTTTATTGTCCCCAGCACAAGGTGCACTTGTGTAATTATCATGCTGTTTAATCAGCTTCTAGATATGCGACACCTGTCAGGTAGATGGATTATCTTGGAAAAGTAGGAATGCTCACCAACAAGGATGTAAACAAATTTGTGCAAATTATTTGAGAGAAGCTTTTTGTGCGCAAGGAACATTTCTGGGGTCTTTTATTTCAGCTCATGAAACATGGGACCAACACTACATGTTGCACTTATAATTTTGCTCAGTGTAAATAAAAATGTTTTTAGTTTTTTATGTTAAAATTTTCTTCTAACTACTAGATACATAAGTGAAGAGCTTGCTAGAGACAGAAAGCTTATTCTATATTACTCCACAGACTAATTGTTTGACTGGATTTTGATTTCTCTGTGTCCCTTTCCTTCAACCCTCTGCACCCTCTCTCTGTACAGCCCATGGGATTTCAACATTGAGGACACAAACGAACAGGTTCAGCTCATCATCCACATGTGGATAGGTCTTTTCTACAGCAGGTCCACTGCTAGGTTCTTCCAGGCAGACCCAAGTCTTCTATGTATGGAGGAAAAAGATTCTACAGAAGTGGATCATGGAATGGTACAAGCCCAGGTTACATCTGAGACCAAGACAAGTTCCCCTGCTTATATTGCCCTTTCCAGGATCCCAGAACCTGAAGTTTTGGACCTTAGTAATGTGGGTAAAAAAGAATCACAACCATTAAGCTTGGAACCTGAGGTATTGGACCTTTCAGTGAAAACAACATCGACTGTGTTAGATTTCACTGTAGACACAAAGGATTCCCCTGAGTCCAAGCAAAGAATAGATTTAAAAAATCCTCCAGTATACCAACCAGAAAGTGGACTCCACAAAGAAATCATCTCTTTTCACAAACAAAGTACAGGTCTTGAGTTAAAGGTTAGAAAATAAATATATTATATATGTAAAGCACAAATGTTTTCCAATCAATATTTTGTTGACAGAATACACAATTGTTTATTTTGCTTGTCTCTTTTCTCTACAGGTTTACAGAGACCGTGTGGACAGCATGACGTCAGACAAAGCGAGTGAACTGGATGATGATGAAACTAACAACCATGAGAATGACGGCAATGACGGTACCCTCCAAAATGATGTGTCCCCTAACAGAAGAACTTTGGAAAGTGATGGATCGTACATTCTCTTGTGTGAACAGGCAGCAAGTGTGTACATTAATCAAGAAAAGGTCCTGGAGAATCAAAGAATTGCCCGGGGTTTGGAGGGCAAAGCCAAAAAGGAAATCCAAAAGGAAGAGAAGAGCCACGATGGAGAACAAAACATAGCAAGTCTTAAAACCATGGAATCTAAAGATGTTGATGAGGCGCAACAAGTTAAAGATAACGATTCAGTCAAAACAATGTCATGCACAGAGGTGCTGGGGGATGGTGACGTTACCAATATGGCTGACAGAGTTGAGCGTAAAGCAAGTGAACCCAGAGATGGGTCTTATGTTGCCATCTGTGATGGCAGTGAGTCAAAAACGCACAAAGCATATCATAGCGTGAAGGATTCTGTTGAAGCAGCAAAACCAGAAGCAGTGCATGTTGGGAAAGACACCACAAACAAGGAAATCAATGCACAACCTGCTGGGAATGATTCCATTGGTACGGCACTCAAAGCAATGCATGATGAAAAGATTCCCAACGGTGTGTCACGGGATGATGGGAACTCCAAAAATGAGGTGCAAACTGCATTACAGGAAGGGAATGATACTAGAGATGAGGCACTACCAGCGGTGAATTATGAAAAAGAGTCGGGCGATAAAGCAGCACCTGCAGTATGTGGTGGGAMTAATTCGGTGGCTGAAACACCACCAGAGATATCACATAATGAAAATGATTCCCAAAAAGAAACACCATCGGTGGTGCATGGTGGAAATGATTCCATACTACCTGTGAAACTGTATAGCAAGCTGTATATAGACGAAGAACCCACTGCGGTGAACGATAGAAATGCTTCCCCCGGTGAGGTACAACCAATGGAGCAGGTTGGGGAGGTTTCTGTTGGCACTACTAGAGTACTGCTAGAGATGCAGGGTGAGATTAAATCGAAAGATGAGGTACTGACCACGAGAGTATTTCCACTATGTGGTGAGAACACGCCTTGTGTCGGTRAGTTCGACACGCCCATTCAGTCCAAGGATGTTTCAGGAGAGGCTAAAACAACAGTAGTTGAGACTGATTTCAATGGGATTAGCGATTCTAAAGATCAGGAACAGGTATCGATGCCGGGTCAGAGTAAATCTGATATCGACACACAAGGGCCCCAGCATTCTCAAGACGAGACATCAGAAGTACTGACAGGCCAGGTAGAAATACCACTGATTGGAGTAGGAATTCCCAGGGAAGATATCRCACACACAGATGTTCTACATTCACACAGTCAGACACCAGAGAGAGTGCGTGCTCAGATAGAAATACCATTTATTGGAGTAGAATTACCATTAATTGGAGTAGAGAAGGATAGCAAGGATATCATGCACACYGAGGTGCACGACACTCACTTGTGTCATAGGGATAATTTGTTTTCAGGTGAAATGTTTAGAAAAGCTTCAAAGGGAACTGAATCTGTCAGTAGATGCCCAACCCCTATCGTGGACGATGGTTACATCCCGATTCCTGACATCGACAGTGGCTGCTTGGTTATCTGCGATGCCGGTGGGGTCAGCAAACCCCTCGGCAGATGCCCAACACCTACACAAGATGAGCCACCTTTCATTACAGAATTGTCTTATGACCATCACACACCGGAGACTGTTTTTTTGCCTGATTCGAAAGACACCAACAGTCCCAACCTCAATAGTGGTTTTGCTCTTATTGAAAATGAAAAGGCTTATCGTGAACCACATGAACCAAGTCTTGGTAGCAGCCCTAGCTCTGTAGAGAAAATGTTGCGTAAATCCAGCAACAACAATAGCAAACCAAATAATCTGGAAGCCATTGGTAATCAGTTCTCTCAATTATTGACTGAACCCTGCAAGAAGCCAATTGCCACTAGCACACCTCTCAACACTCCCTATATTTCTTCAAAGGAAAAAAACGATTACAATCCTTATTCAAATATGCGACTTGCCCCTGCTGAACAAGACCTGTATGCTCTTTCAAGTCACGATTCACTGCATAGGTTCCCTGACTCCTATCCCAAAACCCATAGCACCTTAACACAGAAAGCAGCATTCTCTGTGCCATCAATCCACCTTGAAGTCCTGTCTAATGAAACAACAGAAAGAACATTAACTCGGGACTTGAGTGAAATCGCTTTGGAAGGAGACACTAACTTGTGTCCTGCCTCAACAGAGATTATCATACAGTCCATCCGTCAGAGTATCCCAGGAGTAAGTGGACCTACAGCAGCTTCTCAGAACCTTTCAGGGCACAACTTTACTGAGCCCCATCCATACAGCCAACAACTTGCCATGGCTGTGAATCTCTCCAAGAGTGAAGGCAGCAGAGGAGAGTACAGCTGGAAAGAAGGACAAACGAATATTGACCCTATGTCTTCAGATGTTCTCAAAAGCAAACAAACCGCTGCCCCTGTCCACTCAAACACTGATCCTCACCCGTATAACACACCATATGTCACCGAAATGAGGAGACAGATTGCAAGTTTGCAAGATAATGTTATGGATGAAAGTGAGGAGCCTGCCGTAGAGCAAGACAACATTGAATCTAGTCTAGAGACAAATTGGATATCAGATGACCAACACGCAAGTAATACATCCCAGTTGAATAAAACAAAACTTGACTTCATCAACTCTTTACGCCAGTATCAGCAATGGGATAAAGGGGAATTTGATGATGTTTTGGACTTCAGCAAGCAAGGCACTTCCTCTTCTTCTTCTTCAGTCACCTTCCAGTCTGAAGAATCAGACAAAATATTTACCCGTACGGAAGAGAACAAACAGGATTGGTTAAAGTATTGTAGGTCAGAAAGGAGTGGGAACACCTCCAATAGCCAAATTGATTTGGACGATGAGCACAAGGAAGTTTCCTCATTTGCAAAGCCATGCCTAGTTACAGTTTTGGATCACAAAGGAAACAGAATCACCTATGAAAACTATCCCGTTCTGAAACCTTCAACAAGCATGCACACACGGACAGTTCCGAACTCAAACAGACAGGGCTCGAGCAGATTTCTGGACTTCTCCAAGAGGTGGGATGATACACATAACGCTGACGAATCTGACCTCACTCAGTCGTCTGTGGATCTGGAGACCCTCATCTTCTCAGAGAGAATGAACCAGATGCTAAAACGTAAAAGGAAGAGTAGCAGCAGCAGGTACAACCGAGCAAGACACCACAGGTCAAATGTAGAAGAGCGAGCTTCCTCCTGTAGCCCGGCTGTGACAGTGCACTTTTCCAACCTGCAGGAACAGGAAAGCTCGGAAGAACACTGGGAGGGACTACCTTCACTCGCAGGGCAGAAGTTAAAAATAGATATGCCTGAAAGGAAGGGTATGCCTGAAGAAACAGACAGAGATATGCCACAGCATCTTCAAAAACTCTCCTATACAAAGGGCAGTGAGATGACGCATGTCAAAGTTTCAGACCTGGTTGCGGAAAGTTTCGAGGCGTACCATGCCATGATGACTGAGGTCTGTGCAGGCAGAAAGTACCCACACAGAACCGAGAGACTCAAGAGAGAAGAAGCAAAGAGAAACAGTTTGCCAAAGTCTCGAGCCCCAAGCAAAGACAAAGAGTTCTGTGGTCAGATGAAGAAGGACATGTTTGACAGCCTGCATGATAATCTGAACTCTGTTGTGAAACAGTCATGTAAGAACAAGTTCAGGTTCTACATACTGGTGACATCAGACGACCCATTCTTCAACGAGACAAAGGTAAGATGAACATAAATGTTAGACTGGTCCTAGATCAGTTTGTGCTGTCTTGCCAACTTCTATGGTCAGTGGCAAATGACCATGGCCTATGCAGCGCAAACAGATCTGGGACCAGGGTACGAAACCGTACCATAAGCTGTACAACAATGAAAGCCAAAGTTCATTCTTGCACCATGTTTAAAAACAAGCTTGTTATTTTGTAGGAGCTGTTAGAAGCAGAGGGACACATAACAGTAGAACAGTCTCAATTCTGCCTTGGAAAGGATAGTCCCTCATCCCCTCTATACATTATCTTGAGGAACGAAGATATTGCTGAACACATTTGTGAGGTAAGACTGTTGTAGACTTATAAAAGTATCTCAAACTCCTGGAAAAGAATAAGCAATCCAGGTTCGAAATCCAGCCTTCTGAATCGGTTTCCGTTGTATTACATTGTCGTCATTTTGAGATTTCTGTTTCACCCTCAGGTCCCTCACTTGCTTGAATTGAAGAAGTCTCAGAATGTGTTGTTTGCTGGTATTGACCGTCCTGATGACATTGTGAACCTGACCCACCAAGAACTCTTCAGCAAAGGCGGTTTTGTGGTGTTTGAGGGAGCAGCACTGGACACACTCAGTCTCAGTATGGACACTTCACTATTTGCAAGAGACCAAAGTGCATTTGTTACATTTCATTATGTTTCCACAACTGTCAATCTCTATAAGCAACTAGGATGTCCCTAGCCTGGTCCCAGATCAGTTTGTGTCATCTTGCCAACTGCTGTGGCTGATGTTTGGCATGAAACAGATCTGGGGCCAGGCTGTGATGTCCCCTCCCACATTGCATTGATGTGTGTGAGTTACTCAATGTCTTTTTCTTCCAGGCAACATTAAGAAAATGTCTGGTTTCCTGGAGGGGCTGAGTAAAAAGGGGAAGTGGAAATGGCTCTTGCACTACAAAGACAGCCGGAAACTGAAAGAGAACGCACGGTAAGCTTATTCTTGCGCTTGTAAATGTTCAACACAGTGCAGATAATAAAACACACTGTGTTTGTTTGAATCCAGGCCAGAGTCATTTTTGTAATTCAAGGAAACTAAGATTCAAACTAACTGCCAGAACTGATCATTCCTCCCTCTACAGGTCTAGTGCTGAGGCACAGGGTAAAAAGAGCTTCATGGACATCTGCCAGGAGGCTGGAATGGTGGAGGTCTTACCCTACCATGAATGTGACGTCATTTCAAGGACACGACCCAACTACCTTCACTGTCTAGTCCGGCTGCAGGTCCAGAATGTATCAGCTCGTCTACCTGTATTTATAACTGGTGAGAGATCAGACTTTTTCCCTATACTGCATTCGTTAAGATTAGCTAAGTTTATAGTATTTTGGGGTTGATTGCGGGTAATTAGTAGGACCTGTAACATAATTTCAATTTTTGTAATAGATAGGGATTCTTAGTCGCAAGAATGCTAGTTTCTGACAATTATTTCTTTATTTTGCAGACACAACGGCAGACAAAGCGTTTGCAAAACATGGGATATTCACAATGAATATTAACTCCTTCTTGCTGATTTCTCAGAGTGACACTTGCACTATTTCTTAAACTGACAGAAGTCTTCAGTACATCAATCAAATTTGATTTATAAGCCCTTTTTATACAGAACAAAAATATTAAACACAACATGCAAGAATTTCAAAGATTTTTCTCAGTTACAGTTCATGTAAGGAAATTTGTCAATTTAAATAAATTRGGCCCTAATCTATGGATTTCACATGACTGGGCAGGGCCCGGCCCATGCACTTGGCAGCCAGGCCCACCTACTGGGGAGCCAGGGACAGCCAATGAGAATGAGTTTTTCCCCACAAAAAGGATTTATTACAGACAGAAATTCAGTGTACATTATCAACAGCTGTCACAAAGTGATTTAAATTAACCTGACCCAGACTCCAAAGAGCAAGCAGAAGAACAGTGGCAAGGGAAACCTTGTAACCTCGAGAATAACCAGACTCAGAAGGGGATACTCCAAAATCTGCTTTTTAGGGGGGTCATTGGGAGTTTGACACACTGATCTAAATCATTGTGGTGTAAGATTAAAATAATTCTCAGTAAGTTATGTTTATAGCAAGGCTTTGTTTATTGCCGTTTTAGTCTTTTTTTTTTTGCTTCCTTAGTGTAAATCATTGCATTATTTAGTTACATTTTGTGTAGATTTATTTATTCTTAATAATTTTCTAAAAGAGGTAGATTCTGTATAGATTAACGATGACATCCACTTCAATGCAGAGCTCTGTGTTAGTGTATTTATTTGTATGTTTGTAAATACATGTATTGCACCTTTGCGATAAAGAAATGGACTAAATGTTCCCCATCTTTTTTTCATACACACGCAGAAAAAGAGTGACCATAGTTCTTTTCTCTATTACAGATAAAATATTTATTTATTTCACTTTAACACAGAATATTACCTTATGTAAAAATACAATTTATATCACAATTATAGACTACGTATAAAGCCCTGAATAAAACTCTTTGGCGACATTCACATGTCAGAATTTGAAGAAAACTTCATGATGGTACACAGTGTGATCATTGCATGTTCTTAACCAACTGTCAAATTCATTATAAAACGCAGCCGCCCAAAATTGTCCGCATGCCAGTAAACGTATTTCTTTATTTTTTTCTACAAACATATTTCCATTGTTTTAAAGGGTCATAGATACAGATTCCAACAATGCATTTGGATTATAAACCAGTTTAAGATTTGGAGCCGTCTGAACACTAACATGTTGGTTATACTATCACTGATCACCAGCGTCTCCAAAGATGTCATTCTTCGTGCGCTCCATCTCTGCAAAGTCAAACTCAGTGCCCATCACGCGCTTGTAGATGTCCTTGATGTCGTCACAGGTGGTCTCGAAGTGGGTCGTTGCATCATACGTACGGGAGATAAATATCTGCAGATATCCCAGATGCATAGAAGGGAAGGGGAGTCAAACCAATGATTTATACAAAACATGTCTACAGGACTATGAATGAATAGGCTATAGCTAGGTTTCCATCCAATTGGCGACAGATTTTCATGCAAATATTCCCACCAAATGGACACAATGTATTTTTTCACTTAAATGTTCATGTAGCAAATAAAAATCTAAAGTTCAATGCGTTTCCACCACATTTTCAACTTCAATTTTCAAATGTTGTGTTACATAGCAAAATGTGCCTAGTCCTGGTCTTGGCACCTGCACTCTAGCCAATATCTTGCAGATACTGTAGTGCGGGTAGGCTGTGTGGGTTGGCTAGTCTACATTATAAGATTATTGTGGATAAGAGCGAGAACATTTTTATTTGTCAAACGGCAGTCAAGCATCAATCATAATGTCACCAGAATAAGACCCTCGATATTTATTGGAAAGCAGCATCAAACTTATCACCCTGTGAAATTCATCACCATTTATAGTATTTCATCTGTAGCCTAATAAAACTGCATGGTTTCCCAAGTCGTGGGAGGACCACACACCATATCACTTGACTCCAAATTTACCTCTATGCTAGTTTTTATATCAATATTTTCCGCATAAAGTTGTTACCACCGCCATTTCAGACACAAAAAGATCCCACCATGTCGAACGAACAAATTACCTGTCGCCATTTATAAAATTACACCAAAACTTCCTGTTTCCATTACAGCTATCATTATTTGTTTTTTAAAATATGACTTGACTCGTATAAAAACTGGATGGAAACGTGGTTAGTGTTCAGAAAATGTTTGCGCCTCATGTCGATTTCAAGGTGCAGCCCAACAAGAGGATTAGGAAATATGCACTCACCTGGCTGTCTTTTCCCATGTCGGTTGGTGCATACTGATCGCTGATGCTCACAAACCTGAGGAGAGAAGGTTTCACCAGGGTAAGGAAACATGAATTTGGAGCCAACAAAGTGCGTTACACCTCAGTCATGTGAAAATAATATTACAGCATTGAGTTCCAGTGATGTGAGCCCTAACATACTACAGTGCATTTGGAAAGTATTCAGACCCCCTTAACGTATTCCACATTTTGTTATATGTTACAGCCTTATTCTAAAATTCATGAAAGCAGTTTTTTCCCCCTTAATCTACACACAATACCCCATAATGACATTGACATGTTTTACTTAAATAAAACATTTACATAAGTATTCAGACCCTTTACGCAGTACTTTGGCAGTGATTACAGCCTCGAGTCTTCTTGGGTATGACGCTACAAGCATGGCACCCTTGTATTTGGTGAGTTTCTCCCATTCTTCTTTGCAGATCCTCTCAAGCTCTGTCAGGTTGGATGGGGAGCATCGCTGCACAGCTATTTTAGGGTCTCTCAAGAGATGTTCGATCTGGTTCAAGTCCGGGCTCTGGCTGGGCCACTCAAGGACATTCAGAGACTTGTCCCGAAGCCACTCCTGCGCTGTCTTGGCTGTGTGCTTAGGGTTGTTGTCCTGTTGGAAAGTGGGGTTGTTGTCCTTAGGGTTGTTGTCTTGTTGGAAACATTCGCCCCAGTCTGAGGTCCTGAGTGCCCTAGAACAGGTTTTCATCAAGGATCTCTCTGTACTTTGCTCCGTTCATCTTTCCCTCGACCCTGACCGAGTCTCCCAGTCCCTGCCACTGAAGAACATCCCCACAGCATGATGCTGCCACCACCATGCTTCACTGTAGGGATGATGCCAGCTTTCCTCCAGACCAAAAAGTTCAATCTTGGTTTCATCAGACCAGAGAATCTTGTTTCTCATGGTCTGGGAGTCCTTTAGG
The DNA here is from genome assembly GCF_002910315.2 of Salvelinus sp. IW2-2015. NCBI lineage: Eukaryota > Metazoa > Chordata > Actinopteri > Salmoniformes > Salmonidae > Salvelinus > Salvelinus sp. IW2-2015. The sequence goes on from NC_036866.1 coordinate 47,098,676, forward strand.
TGCCTTTTGGCAAACTCCAAGCGGGCTGTCATGTACCTTTTACTGAGGAGTGGCTTCCGTTTGGCCACTCTACCATAAAGGCCTGATTGGTGGAGTGCTGCAGAGATGGTTGTCCTTCTGGAAGGTTCTCCCATCTCCACAGAGGAACTCTGGAGCACTGTCAGAGTGACCATCAGGTTCTTGGTCACCTCCCTGACCAAGGCCCTTCTCTCCCGATTGCTCAGTTTGGCCGGGCGGCCACTTTAGGAAGAGTCTTGGTGGTTCCAAACTTCTCAAATTTAAGAATAATGGAGGCCACGGTGTTCCTGGGGACCTTCAATGCTGTACATTTTTTGGTACCCTTCCCCAGATCTGTGCCTCGACATAATCCTGTCTCGGAGCTCTACGACAATTCCCTCAACCTCATGGCTTGGTTTTTGCTCTGACATGCACTGTCAACTGTGGGACCTTATATAGACAGGTGTGTGCCTTTCTAAATCATGTCCAATCAATTGAATTTACCACAGGTGGACTCCAATCAAGTTGTAGAAACATCAAGGATGAGCTGAATACTTAAAAAAACAGAAGTACCTTATTTACTTATTTTGAATAAACTTGAAAAAATGTCTTAACCTGTTTTCGCTTTGTCATTATGGGGTATTGTGTGTAGATTGACGAGGAAATTTTGTTATTTAATCAATTTTAGAATAAGGCTGTAACGTAACAAAATGTGGAAAAAGGGAAGGGGTCTGAAAACTTTCCAAATGCACTGTATAGAATCAAAGGCCTACTTCTGTTCAATGGGCTCCAATAGATCCAGGGCCGGTTTGAGCTCCTTCTCTGGGTCATTGGTCTCCACTACGCTGCTGGCGATGGCAATGTACTTGCCCTGCGCTGCCACGTTGTGGGCCGAGGAGATCATACACACGTAGATGTCTAAAATGAAAACACAACAGATCAGTGACATATCATTCACTAAGCTCTACTAGGTGGTGTTCAGTAGGATATAAAAACTAGCTAAATGTTTTGAAACTGAACATCTGCATTTTTTCCAGGGCCCTCCCCTTTTAAAAAATTCTGTCAACACCATTCAAAAAGTCACAACATATTTCAGTGACAACTTAAACACAACACAAGGATTTATGAAATGCTTATCTACTGCTTATGAATGTGGTATGTATGGTTACGAATTTATTATTAAGTATTTATGTAGGCTAGGTATCCAGGAGTCTCACCGTGTTTCCTGTTGACCTGGATCTGAGGGATGATGATCTGGCAGGAGTTGACATCRCCGGTGTTCTTGATGGGGTGGCTCATGACACAGATGATACGGACCACTTGGCCGACCTTGCTGACTCTGTCCATGAYGTAGCTGGGGTCACAGATCAGCTGCTTACAGTGGGCTATCTAAAGAGGGAAGGTGAGATGGTAGTGGTTAGGGTTATAGGTAAGGTTAGGATGGGTTAGGGTGAAGTTTACGTTTTGGGTTAGCCAACTTCCATCTGGAAACATTCAAAATCTGTTGGTTGTATACACCGCCCTAATTAAATCGCCATTAAGAACTAATATCAAACAATATTTTATATATACACATTTGACAAAATCTTACCTCTCCCTCTGACTTGACCCCCACTACCTTTCCATTCTCCATAACAATCTCCTCTATGGGCTTGTTCAGCATGTAGGTCCCACCATAGATAGCACTCAACCTAGAGGAAGAGAAATACATTCAAAGACACAGGTGAATAGTGGAGCATGGTATTGGTTCATATTATTAGTGCCGCTGAGCAGACGCTTTTACACTTATGGTGCAGTGAGTGTACACATTTTCAGTGTGAGTATGTGATCCCTGCGGGAATTAAACCTTGGGCTCATCAACCAAAAGGCTTAAGATGGACAAATGATAATGGCGGGGAGGAGGTAAACAAGTGAATCTTACCTGGCAAAGCCTTGTGGCAGCTCCCCCAGGCCGTAGAGAGGGTAGAGGTAAGGACTCTTGCCGTATCTGGCCAGAGACTCACTGTAGAGCTTAATCCTGTTGATGGTGTCGATGCAGGGCTGRTCCAGGTAGCTGAGATCAAACAAAGAGATAACACTTCGTTATAACGTTCATGAATAAGCCATCMTAAATGCTTCTAAATATTTTAAATTTGMCACTTGTTAAAATGTAAAGTCCCCATATTTGGGGACCCTATTAGATTTGTTTTATTCAAATCAGTCTGGTATGAGAATGGTACCCCTATCTGCAAAAGCTGGGTGTCTGCGGAAAGCTGACTATCTTGGCTATTGATTGGTGCCTACAAATCTTTCATGTGACTTACTACCCTATTTGGGCATTCACAATAAATAAAATGATAAATAGAACAGCAAGAAACATAAAAAAATATTAAAGTTGATACACAAGTAGTAAGGGAAGTGAAACAGCCTATGTGCCATCTCAACTCAAGTAGTGGTGGTGATGACGGCACAGTCTGTGTCCGAAAAGGCAACCCTATTCCAAATACAGTGCACTACTTTTTTACCAGACCCCTATCGGCCCTGGTAAAAATTTGTGCACTATATATTGTGAATAGGGTGCCATTTCGGATACAGCCACTTACTCGTCTGTCCTGTAGAGCGCGAGGGCGTGGCCAGTGAAGTCCATCACATCCTGGCCCAGGCTGAACTTCTTGTACAGGTCACGCATTGTCGCCTTGTTGGGGTCGACACCCTCCATGGTTTTGGGATCGTTCACATCATAGTTGGCAACGAAGATCAAGAAGTTCCTGAAACGTCTCTTCTCGAAAATCCCCATCAAACCTAAGCGGGTGCAAAAAAAGTCAGWGAGACAGAAAAATAAAAACCTTTTGAATTAAGACTAAGAATGTGGTCCTGTGTGGCTCAGGTGAAAGGTTGTGGGTTCATTTGTGGCTTAAATTCCTGCACTCACTCACCTTAACTCACTTTGGATAAAAGCTTCTGCTAAGTGGTATACACAGTGTACAAAACATTAAGGACACCTTCCTAATATTGAATTGCACCCCCCACTTTTGCMCTCAGAACAGTCTCAATTTGTCGGGGCATGGACTCTACAAGGTGTCAAAAGCGTTCCACAGGGATGCTGGCCCATTTTGACTCCAATGCTTCCCACAGTTGTGTCAAGTTGGTTGGATGTCTTTTGGGTGGTGGAGCACTCTTGATACACACAGGAAACTGTTGAGCGTGAAAAACACAGCAGCATTRCAGTTCTTGACACATTCAAACCAGTGTGCCTGGCACTTAATATCATACCCCGTTCAAAAGGCACTTAAATATTTTGACTTGCCCATTCACACTGAATGGTACACATACACAATCCATGTCTCAATGATCTCAAGGGTTAAAAATCCTTAACCTGTCTCTTCCCCTTCTACACTGATTGAAGTGGATTTAACAAGTGATATCAATAAGGGATCATAGCTTTCACCTGGATTCAACTGGTCAGTCTACGTCATGGAAAGACCAGGTGTCCTTAATGTTCTGTACACTCTGTGTATAGCATAAGTTAATAGAATACTTGATTTACCCGACATAAAACCTTTTGCTAATCGAGTAGCATAGGTAATCCACATTATAATTGGTTACTATAAAAAATAAGCAACTGAGAAGATAACTAGGGCTGTGGCGGTCATGAAATTGTGTCAGCCGGTGATTGTCAAGCAAATAACTGCCGGTCTCACAGTAATTGACCGTTAATTAACATAGGACATGCTAGATGTGTTCGTCTTCCACGCAAAGCCTACAAGCCACTGATGCAGACCTTTGGAACATCTACATTTTAAAAAGTCTAATAAATCCATGTAATATAGCATCACATTAAATCCATGATTTATTTTAGACAGGTCTAAAGAAAATGTAGTGTATTTCAGAAGAACAGAATAGCATACTCTGAGTTGTCCTTATGTTAGGCCCTGATCTGGCTGTGGGCTACTAGTTCATTTAGCAGACAAGATTTGCTTAGAATTCCGTATAAATATTTTATAGTATGAAGAATACAATTGAACAAAGCTGAATAAAATAGAAAGGATATTTTCTCCAAACAATGAGGGAGTGTGCCCATGCGGCTATTCTGTGTTGAACGGTTAACAAAGAAACAGTTCATTTCATATGCTTAATTTAGTTATTTATGTAACTTAAGTTGTGATACAAATGTTGGGCTATATGTTCTGATTTTTAATACATTCTAAAGCTGCATAATGCGACTCCAATGATGATTTGGAAAAAAGTAGCATGAAAGGCATGAGCTCTGCTTTGTTTCATGCAGCCAGTGGCCATTATGCCCTTGGGCTGAATATAATAATTACAATTCCCTTCTCTCCACTGCGTGCCGAAGCACCTCTCACTCACATGGCTCTCAGTCACGTGATCGGGTCTTTCTCACAGGCTACAAGTGAAGACAGACACATTGAGGACTGAACTGTGTGCGTCCTTATCCAATTCCGTGGCGCATATTGAAGATATTGGATGAATTGTCCAGATTTACTTTTCATCAGCCAACAAGATGAGTTGGCCTAACGAACAGCAAAGGCACTAGCCTATGTCAATATACTATCCCTCATAGTACAAAAAAGTTCACCTAATCTATTGTGTGAGAAATAAATATTCCAAACATAGTCCGGGATAGTTGTGGGATGCGATAGACCCAAAACGTATACAACCACAAACAAAAAAACAACAACCTTGTTTTAGGCAATGAGCCTGAAGCAAAATATAACATTTTAAGCTAAACGTTGATAAACTATTATCATGACATGCCCTCGGGGGAGAATCATAGCCCCCCCCCTCTACAGTTTTATGACAGGTCATAACTACCTGGTAGAAACCCCCAGTATTGAGTGGGAGAGCCTACCAGAACAAAGAGCTTCTCTTAGTTCAAAACCCCTAATCCCAAAATGGGAGAACTAAACAATATTTCTACTTTTGAGAATGTGGGAATGATCCGTGGACACTTAAGGGACAGTCATGTCGAGTGTGTTTCATTTGGTGATCTCATGAAGTACAGAAAACACACATAACTGTATCTCCTAAAGCAGTGATTCAACTGGGGGGGGGGGGGGGGGGGGGTCGCAGGACTTGTGCAAGAATATATATATATACATTATTTTGAACGGTAACCGCCACACCTAAACTTTTATTTTGAAAGGATATTTGAAAGGATACCGCCGCACCGCTTATTGTTGCTGACTTTACATAACGTTATGACGTCGTGCGCTGCACTGCTTATTGTTGCTGACTTTGCACGTGCAGAACATCGCAGCGATGAAGTGTCTAGCTACGTTCGGACTCTGAGGGTTTTCGCGCTGCACATACTCACTGACCAAAACAATAACGTTCTTGCCCCACACATACCCACTTCAAGTGGAGATTGCTGCGTTTCTTTCGGAAAACAAGTCACCTCTGGCTGAACATTTCGATTGTGAGAAGTAGCTCGCATGGTTGCCTACCTGGCAGATATTGGTTATCTGAATTCGCTCACTTTGTCAAAGCAAGGGACGGGCACAGTCGATTTGAACAGAGGGACAAAGTGGATGCCTTCAAGATGAAGCTTACCGTTTGGGCAAATATTTCTAATGGGAGGATTGACATGTTCCCAATGATGATTTCAAGATTCAGAATCTGATAACAAAGCACACAGCGACACACTGAAAAAAACTGTTAAACAGCATCATGTCAAGCTGAAGGGAAAGTTGTGTGACTCCTTCCCGGATGAGAACAGGAGACGATTGGATACAAGGCCCCTTTCGAGTGGAGATAGGAAGCGTCACGTTGCTAAGCAAAGAAGAGGATCAGCTGGTGGAGCTGTCATTTGATCCTGGACTGAGCATGCGGATCCTGGAAACGACACTGCCACAGTTCTGGTGCAGCGTAGTGGGAGAGTATGCTGCTCTCGCCTGTCAAGCAATCAGAATCAATCATGTTACCATTTAGCACTACCTATCTCTGAAAGTGGCTTCTCTGCTATGGCAGTTGAAAACTAAAAGCAGAAACAAACTTAACAGCCAGCATGACCTCCGAGTTGCCCTTTCAAACATCACCCCAGACATGAATAAACTTATCAAACTGAAGAAAGACCCCCAGTTTTCCCACTGATGGGCCACACACACACGTGCAATAAATAAACAGGTAAATGAGTTATTGTTCAGTATGTTAATTATTATTGTTAATTAATTCTGACATTCATATATACATTTCATTGAACTGGTTAAAAATGTACACCTTTTCAAGGTTGTGAAGCTATTCATATGGTAATTGCTGATTACGAAATCCTAATGATTGTTGTTTTTCTATTTTAAACACTGGTATGTGTTACTGTTCATTAACATTATTGGACTGGTTTCGATGCCATGTTCTGAATCTAATAATTTATTACACACACTCCTGAACTGGTCGCCTTAAATGGCTTATTCTCTTGGATTGATAAATGTTCTCTCAGTTAATATGGCTGTGTAATGACTTTCTTTAATACCATAATAGTAGCCCATTGAGACAGACGATTTTGCAAGTGAAGCCTGACCAAGACGGCAGCTGCAATACAACATTAAAATATAGCTGCAATACAACAATCCATAATATTGGGTCACGACTCAATTGTCATCGTAAATTTTGGGTCCCCAGGCAAAACCAGTTGAGAACCACTGTGTTAAAGTGTACATTTCCCAGCTGTCAGGTTTACATCTAWATATTGTGAAACGTTTGCGATTAAACATGAAACTATTTGTGAAAAGATGTAATGTGATGTTAACCTTCTAAATGAGAGTAAGGATTTTTATATAAAGATTAACTAGTCAGCGCCCACGCCCATGTGAGCATAGAAATTACGTCGGTGTCATGGAACCACCCTTTTCTACCCCAGAGTATAAAACCACCCGTGATGAAATTTACATTTCATGCCAGAGACCCGCGGTAAGCCGGACGTCTCGAATGGTTAAGAAGTCAGAAAACGCCAGGACGTCGTCCCCAAGTTGGAATGGCTACAATTCTATAGGCCACGGAGACCATACAGCTGTAGTTTTGGCTACATGGCTGGAAATGGTTAAACTGAGACTATTGATCACTACAGAATAAAAGCAAATCTTAGACACAATTACAATTCTGCAGCTAGAAATTACATAAATCCAGAATGAGAATACYGACRAAGCATCTATTCTATGAGAACATTACCGAATGGTACTCTGAAGTATCCATTCTAACCACCTACAACCATGAAAGACATTGTTACTTCTGGGAAAGTTAAGCAGAGACTCTGATGAACTCTACAGGACGATTGAGTGTTTTCAACGGAGAGACAACAACGACATACGGGTGTAAATACTGTATATACATTGCAATACTTCTCGAATGAGCGGCTGTTCATGTGCAAAGGATTAGCATTTCAATGATTATAATTATCCACTGTGTGTAGTGAATCCATTCGCTCTCGCAGTCCCCACCCCTTTCCTTTGCAGTCATATCGGCTTAGCCCACTAGGGACTTTTCTATCATTGTTAGTAACCAATATCTACTGTTTGTTTTATGTACTTAGTTAGTAAATAAATAATCAAGCCAATTTGTATATTGCCGATTCATGATTTTAACTAGGTTTCATGCAGATATCCAAGGGTTTGCGACRTTCAGTAATGAGAACTGATGAGGCAATTAATAATCATTAATGGAAGACTAATTGATAAGATATTAAAATATCTGAAGAGTTAGTCGGGAAATTATAACTCTAACGCTAAACATTTCCCCRTGGTGCCCCGACTATATAGTTAATGTTTACATGATTAGTTTAATCACACAATAATTAAACCTAGAGAATATACAGTCTTCACATTTAAATATAATCCAGACAAGACACTATTAAGCTATTTATTCACATTATAAGTGCAGCAATGCGCACACGGCAGTAGGCTAAAAGCGCAAATGTTCCATAAGCAGGAAAACACCATTCTCAAAAGTGACCACAAATGCAATTATGAATGTAATGCTTTTATTATAAAGGTGCATTTTATGGTGAAAATGATCTTCCCCAAAATTAAAACTCACGTTTTCCACTTAGGCTCTACACCCTTTGTAAAGCGGATTAATGTGCTTMATTTTAAGAAGTTATTTGGCCACTTTAGTTGTGATACAAACCTTATCAAAACATATAGGCCAGGCTACATTAAGTGTGCGACTATGATTCGAAAAAGTCGCAAAAAGAAGCAAGTTTCTCATGCTGGGCATCATTCACAAGTGACAATAGGCTAATATTGTCACCCATCAGACTATTCTTGATTTAATMTTGTATTTACAAATACAAAATAATATATGTGTGAAATTTGTTTTGATTTAGAATGGACCATTATCATGCACCTGTCTCAAAACAGGGTCAGTGGGAAACAATAGATGTAATCTATGCACTTAAATAGAGAATGGAGTACGTTTTTCCCGTGGCTCATTTTCATGCCAACCAAGYAGGCTATACTCCTGTTGTAAAGATAAGCACTGTGCTTAATAAACTCAGCAAAAAAAGAAACGTTCTCTCACTGTCAACTGCGTTTATTTTCAGCAAACTTAACATGTGTAAATATTTGTATGAACACAAGATTCAACAACTGAGACATAAACCAAACAAGTTCCACAGACATGTGACTAACAGAAATGGAAATAATGTGTCCCTGAACAAAGCAGGGGGTCAGAATCAAAAGTAACAGTCAGTATCTGGTGTGGCCACCAGCTGCATTAAGTACTGCAGTGCATCTCCTCATGGACTGCACCAGATTTGCCAGTTCTTGCTGTGAGATGTTACCCCACTCTTCCACCAAGGCACCTGCAAGTTCCCGGACATTTCTGGGGGGGAATGGCCCTAGCSCTCCGATCCAACAGGTCCCAGGCGTGCTCAACGGGATTGAGATCCGGGCTCTTCGCTGGCCATGGCAGAACACTGACATTCCTATGTTGCAGGAAATCACGCACAGAACGAGCAGTATGGCTGGTCGCATTGTCATGCTGGAGGGTCATGTCAGGATGAGCCTGCAGGAAGGGTACCACATGAGGGAGGAGGATGTCTTCCCTGTAACGCACAGCGTTGAGATTGCCTGCAATGTCAACAAGCTCAGTCCGATGATGCTGTGACACACCGCCCCAGACCATGACGGATCCTCCACCTCCAAATCGATCCCCTTCCAGAGAACAGGCCTAGGTGTAACGCTCATTCCTTCGACGATAAACGCGAATCCGACCATCACCCCTGGTGAGACAAAACCGCAACTCGTCAGTGAAGAGCACTTTTTGCCAGTCCTGTCTGGTCCAACAATGGTGGRTTTGTGCCCATAGGCGACATTGTTGCCGGTGATCGCTGGTGAGGACCTGCCTTACAACAGGCCTACAAGCCCTCAGTCCAACCTCTCTCAGACTATTGCGGACAGTCTGAGCACTGATGGAGGGATTCTGCGTTCCTGGTGTAACTCGGGCAGTTGTTGTTGCCATCCTGTACCTGACCCGCAGGTGTGATATTCGGATGTACCGATCCTGTGCAGGTGTTGTTACACGTGGTCTCCCATTGCGAGGACGACCAGCTGTCCGTCCTGTCTCCCTGTAGCGCTGTCTTAGGCGTCTCACAGTACGGACATTGCAATTTATTGCCTTGGCCACATCTGCAGTCCTCATGCCTCCTTGCAGCATGCCTAAGGCACGTTCACGCAGATGAGCAGGGACCCTGGGCATCTTTCTTATGGTGTTTTTCAGAGTCAGTAGAAAGGCCTCTTTAGTGTCCTACGTTTTCATAACTGTGACCTTAATTGCCTACCGTCTGTAAGCTGTTAGTGTCTTAATGACCGTTCCACAGGTGCATGTTCATTAATTGTTATGGTTCATTGAACAAGCCTCGTGTTTAAGCCTTTTACAATGAAGATCTSTGAAACAAGACAGGGTCCTGAAAAAGGAACGTTTCTTTTTTTGCTGAGTTTATTAGGAAAGTTGATAAATATAGAAAGCTGATCCTCTTTTTAATAGAGGCTATTGCATAGCCTGTATTGCATAGCCTGTCAAATATATTRTGCAACATGAGCTCATGGGCTCTCATTAAGTGTTTGATTGGATTTGCATTGATGTGATTAGAGGGACAATAGAGTGCTGAGTAGCCTAATTGGAGAAGCCTAATTACCATGAATAAACAGTCACATGGAATTTGACTGACTTCATGATCTTTGACCGACGGTTTGGCGTTAATACAGCACCTCAACAGCCCTAGGAGTGACACAAATCTTTTTTTCTAAACTTGACAAAAAATGTATGCACTCACTGTACTGTATGTCGCTTTGGATAAAAGCATCTGGCATAGCCTATATTATAGAAATAGGCAAATGAAAATSCCATTGATATACTCACTGGAGGCTAGTGCCTCTGTCTCAGTAACCGGCACTTTGTAGATCGCTCCCTTYTTGTAGACATAGCTGCCCTCGATTACCTTGAAGTCCAGGTAACGGGTCACCTGAGTGATCAGCAACATTCGCACAAGCTGACCTGGGTATAGAAAAAAAAAAAAAAAAGAGGTAATGTTTGTTAAGGCATGCAATGGAAAACATGTCAAAACAATCCTGATGTATACCAAGACGAAACAAGCTGCTGAGGGAGAGGCCTTTGATATAATTCATAAAAAGTAGGTTACGTGGGTTGTGTTCATTAGGGCATGCGACTAATTTTTTTTTATAACATTTTGGACAAGTCCAAGTAGTCCCTTTCTGTACAGTCCCCTTTCTTCTGTGTCGTGGCTAATGAACACAAACCATCACTGAGGATTATATCTAGAATACCATGGGTGTATTCATTAGACGATGACCGTAGCAACAATTACAAAAAACATTTTGCATCAGAAGACCTTTACTCCAAATGTAAAACGTTTTGCAACGAAAACAAAAGTTTCTATTGGACAAATGCACGTTGGTTCCTCACAGTTTCATTCCGTTTGGTTCTGTTTAGGATCCTAGTGAATTGAATAGACCCCACATTGCTTTCCTACCATTGGCCATCAGAAACTTTGGGATGAGGTCCACGCTCCAGTCCCGACCTCTTCCCATGGACTCTGGAGGTTTGCCTGGAAGACTGAAGCGCTTGTACAACTGGAGGGGGACAAGAAGAAGACAAACAGAAATTATTAAACTTTGTATTATTACTTCATCAATTTCATTAATGACTTAGTTTATTTAACAATAAAACATAAAGCTGTCAGATTTTGAGTATCTGAAACTCTGTGCCTCAACTATTGATATAACACTGAGATGTGAGTGATAGCATACATAATGTAGCATATTACTATCGGTGTGATAGCACCACACAGTGGGGGCTGTGGAACCTAAGGTTAATAATCTAAAACCCTTTTGACACTACTGAGCCAAGTTAAACCAATTACTGGGTTGGCCTAGTTAAGGATCCACCATAGTTGCCGGAAGGGAATATGTGTAAAGAAAATATCCCAGTGAGCTAAGTATGGTTCAGCATTATAGTATGAAAAGGGTCATATTCATCTGGTGTGCCTTTGCTTACATCTTCCAGTGGCGTGATGGACGCACTCTCTGCTCCATAGTAAGAGTTCCTGTCCATATGAAGCACCTTCTTCCCCTTCACTGACATAATGCCAGACAGAATGCATTCCTATGGAAGAAAAAGATACGTCAGATAGCTAGGTAGCTACACATAAAGATATGTAAAAAAATATATATTTATGTTTTAAATGTGTAAACAATTTAAACAACACAGTAAAGAAAAATGTAAGCCCAGCTAGCTAACAACACAACTAGCTACCGTAACTGATACAGTAACTACTTAGCATAGCTAATTAGCTACATTTTACTATAGGGAAAATAATTGGAAATACTGTTGTATGGGAGCTGTCCCTTGTTGCTGACTGGGGAAAGTATCACCACACTCGGATAACACTACTGAGAAACATAGTAGACACCGATTTCCTGAGAAACAAAATCTGAAATTTGAGATCTAACAAACGAGCAAGCAAGCTAATTTAGCACTAATGTTAGTTAGCGGCTTGTTGGCCATGACATTAGCCTACAGATTAGCCTACACACCTAGGTTAGTAGCTGTGACCATTGTTGGACGGTTGTACTATATTGCTTTTGTCAGTTCTCACCGTTAGGCCGGTCCCGAGAACAATAACATCGTATTCTTCATCCATACTGAGTGTCCTTCTGTACTTTATCCCTAAATATATACTTTTTGTTAGTGAAAATGGAATGGCTGTTTGATAGTTAAGAAGTTGTTCGGCTGCACAGCGCAGGTAATGACACCCGTGAACGTACCCTTCTTTGTGGGTTGGCGGATGTTTTTGCGCATGTCTAATCGACGTTTTCTGGGATGGGTTTGTCGGTGGAAACAAGATGGCGGCTCTGGCAAGAGCGCCAACATATATACTCGAATAGATGTCAGCAGTATCCCTCATCGAGCATTTTGTTCACAACCTGCACGTATTTCATGCATCATGAAGACCAGGAGGATGTTTTATAGTAGGGATTGAATAAACTAGGACCGTTATTAAAGTCAGCAAGATGTGCGAGAGCTATGCTCGCTCGCTGCTGCGTGTGTCGGTGGCGCAGATCTGCCAAGCGCTGGGCTGGGATGCAGTGCAGCTCACAGCCTGCGACCTGCTCTCCGATGTTCTTCACAGATATATCCAGCAGTTAGCCAGGGGTTGTCATCGATACTCGGAGCTATGTAAGTACTGTATTTCAGACATGTCCACTGTAAATTAAATTAATCTGTCTAGGTATTGGGTCGCGTTGTTTATTCCATGCTCTGTGACTAGCGCCTTCTTCAATCAAGGCCTAGTGTTAAGGTTGTCAGAGACTGTACAGTAAAGTTAGCCTAGCTCTTAGTCATGTAAACAATGACTAGGTTGGTTTGCAAAAGTCATTTCCCAAAATTACATTTATTTAATGTTTAGCTAACTACAGTCGTTATATACATTTAGTCGCTTATGACCATGTTTGTTTCTCAATTTGAAACGGGTCATACTGTGGTGTGTGTGCTAACTAGCTTGCTCAGATGTCAACATGGGGGAGTGTTCTAACATACTGTAGTTCCAATGAAAACAGTGTGGCATCTTGTTTAGAAATGGGCTTAAAAAAAATACTAGGTAACGTTAGCTGTAAATGTTTAATGTTTAGCTAACTACAGTCGTTATATACATTTAGTCGCTTATGACCATGTTTGTTTCTCAATTTGAAACGGGTCATACTGTGGTGTGTGTGCTAACTAGCTTGCTCAGATGTCAACATGGGGGAGTGTTCTAACATACTGTAGTTCCAATGAAAACAGTGTGGCATCTTGTTTAGAAATGGGCTTAAAAAAAATACTAGGTAACGTTAGCTGTAAATGCCACTTTCTTTCCTGGGTTGAATTTAATCAATGATTTGCTGAAGGCATAATTGATGGTCTAAAAAACAACTTCTGTCTGGTTTTTGAAAATCTCTTACGTCATGCAATGGTGTAAAAGACTTCACTCACTCAGTTAGTTTGTTATAGTGTATACTATAGACGGGTTGGTTGTTTAGCAACAACCGACGCATGCACAACTATGGGGCAAAACAGACAGTGTTGGCTTAGATTGTTGACAACATGTCAACTTTATTTCGTCTCCAATGTTTATTGAAAACATAAGTAAATTTGCACAATGTCATGAGCACTTGTCTCTCAAATATGTACTTACAGCTGTTGGTTTTCTAGCTTGCTAATTTGAGCTATATTGCATAGGCGTGACTTCAGTCAAAACACCTCAAAACAAAACATGGTATCAAGAACAAGATAAAACTAACTGAAACAAGCCACCTACGATCCCCCACATAGAAGCTTCTAGTCATTGTTGCCAACTATCTGGCCATCCAGAATCACAATAACACAGACTTCTGCCCCATTGAAGTGTGCGTATCGTTTCTTAAGTTATCAGCTAACCCATCTATAGTACATGCATCATATATGCATGCATAGAAGGAGAAGGAAACATAAAGGTTTGATCACGTCTCATGCATGCACTTTTCCTCTCGTCCTAGATGGGCGAACAGACCCAGTACTGGAGGACGTGGGCCAGGCCTTCAGACTGCTGGGTGTGAGCCTGTCCGAGCTGGAGGACTATGTCCATAACCTGGAGCCTGTGGGGTTCTCCCAGCAGACACCTCTCTTCCCCCTCAGCAAAAATAACATGCTGCAGTTCCCTCAGCCTGGAGTGGGGGTACGGGGGGATGCCGAGGAGAGGAGGGAATACATTCCAGATTATATGCCACCCTTGGTCTCTTTGCAAGAAGGTGAGGACTTTAACAATATTAATTGTGTGTCTGAGGGAACTGTGTGTGTGAGGTTAGGGCTGTGGGGGTCATGACATTTCGTCAGCCGGTTATTGTTATGTAAATGACTGCCGGCCTCACGGTAATTGACCGTTAATTAACATAAGGACATTAACATCTCCAGGCCTCCACACATACAAGCCGCTGATGCGCGCCTTTGGAACATCTACATTTAAAGTCTAATAAATTAGTTTAATATACATCATCACAATAAATACATTATTTATTTTAGGCAGGTCTAAAGAATCATGATATGAAGAAAATGTATTTCAGAAGAACAGAATGTATGTTATATGCTTAGCCTATTTCACTACACGTATCAACCACTGTTTGAGGAGCATGCAGCCTCTTGCTGTGCGACAGGTTATATTCCGCCAAAACTCTGTATGCCATAGACTCGCCAACAGTGTTCCTGCAGCTACCCAGTGCTTAATTTGGGAAACCAAGTGAAATCTGTTCTGGAACATCGATAGCAATGTTTTTACAATGAAACATATTGCATTAAACTGTTGACAGCCCCTCTCTCTGCGCACACTCGAGAAAGGAATGAAGGAGAGAGAGGCGGAGATGGAAGCCAAAGGTAATGTCAGCCTATTAATTATGAAAATTAAAAAAAAAAATGCCTTTATTACTAGGCTATTCAAAATCAAATACAAATGCACTATAATTGTAGGCTAACTGTAAGCCACCCTGCACAATCAATGAGCCAACAGCATCACCTAGGCCTATAGGTTCTCTCCTAGACTCATGGATAGAAAGTTTGGAGCGTAGCATAAGGTAACCAGCCCATCCAGTATGCATAATACAGTCCAGTACTATAATTAGTTTAWTTTTGGAGTATAGGCTAGACCAATTATGTATCAAAGACCTCTTAAATATATATATWTTTTTTWAAATAAATAAATTCTGCCATGCGTATTAGGCTATAAAGGCAGAATTATTATTTTAATTCTGTATTTTTTTTCRGGCTTGGGCTCACATAGGCCTATGCATAAGCTCTAATACAGTGCCTTCAGAAAGTATTCACACACGTTAACTTTTTCCACATTTTGTTTGTAAAAATAGTCTGAATTTAAAATGGATTAAATTGACTTTTGTTTCCCGCTGGCCTACACACAATACCCTATAATGTCAAAGTGGAATTATGTTTTTCGGAATGTTTATAAATGTTTAAAAGCCGGGGCGGCAGATAGCATAGTGGTTAGAGCGTTGAACTAGTGACCGAAAGGTTGCAAGATCRAATCCCCGAGCTGACAAGGTAAAAATCTGTCGTTCTGCCCCTGAACAAGGCAGTTAACCCACTGTTCCTAGGCCGTCATTGAAAATATGTTCTGAACTGACTTGCCCAGTTAAATAAAGGTAAAATAAAAATTAAGCTGCCAAATCAATCAAACTCTAGTCAAACTGCTCGAGAGTGAGAATAGAATCCTCTCGCCTCGTTATCCAATACTAGTAATGCTGTTAAGGTAATCGGGTGGAATAGTTTCACAAAWAAGAAAGTTGTTGCAGTGCATTGTGGTTAATGAGAGAACATCTAGACACTAATGTGATACAAAATCCCAATGTTGATACAAGATTGAATAGGCCTACCCATTTAGAAATATTACTTTGCATAATGGGGATAATCTAAACCAAAGGGAGATAAAATTTCCAGAGATCTAAATGGCACTCACACAGAGCATATACAGTGTCTTCAGAAAGTATTCACAACCCTTGACTTCTTCCACATTTTGTTGAGCCTGAATTTAAAATGGATTAAATTCTGATTTTGTGTCACAGGCCTAGACACAATACCCCATAATGTTAAAGTGAAATTATGTTTTTTGATATTTTTACAAATTAATTTTTTTTTTTTTTATGGCAAGCCTAAATAAATTCAGGAGTAAACATTTGCTTAACAAGTCACGTAAGTTGCATGGACTCAATCGGTGTGCAATAATAGTGTTTAACATGATTTTTGAATGACTACCTCATCTCTGTACCCCACACATACAATTATCTGTAAGATCTGTCGGTCTAGCAGTGAATTTCAAACACAGATTCAACCACAAAGACCAGGTGCAAAGAAAAGAAGGGCACTTATTGGTAGATCGGTAAAAAAAAAAAAAAGAAGCTGAATATCCCTTTGAACATGGTGGAGTTATTACATTTACATTTAAGTCATTTAGCAGACGCTCTTATCCAGAGCGACTTACAAATTGGTGCATTCACCTTATGATATCCAGTGGAACAACCACTTTACAATAGTGCATCTAACTCTTTTAAGGGGGGGGGGGGGTTAGAAGGATTACTTTATCCTATCCTAGGTATTCCTTAAAGAGGTGGGGTTTCAGGTGTCTCCGGAAGGTGGTGATTGACTCCGCTGACCTGGCGTCGTGAGGGAGTTTGTTCCACCATTGGGGTGCCAGAGCAGCGAACAGTTTTGACTGGGCTGAGCGGGAACTGTACTTCCTCAGAGGTAGGGAGGCGAGCAGGCCAGAGGTGGATGAACGCAGTGCCCTTGTTTGGGTGTAGGGCCTGATCAGAGCCTGAAGGTACGGAGGTGCCGTTCCCCTCACAGCTCTGTAGGCAAGCACCATGGTCTTGTAGCGGATGCGAGCTTCAACTGGAAGCCAGTGGAGAGAGCGGAGGAGCGGGGTGACGTGAGAGAACTTGGGAAGGTTGAACACCAGACGGGCTGCGGCGTTCTGGATGAGTTGAGTTATTAATTACACTTTGGATGGTTTAGCAAAACACCCAGTCACTACAAAAATACAGGCGTCCTTCCTAACTCAGTTACCACTCAGGGATTTCACCATGGGGCCAATGGTGACTTTAAAACAGTTTCAGAGTTTATTGACTGTGATAGGAGAAAACTGAGGATGGATCAACAACATTGTCATAACACCTTAATACTAACCTAATTGACAGAGTGAAAAGAAGGAAGTACAGAATAATAATATTCAATTTGACAGAGCTTGAAGAATTTTGAAAAGAATAATGGGCAGATATTGTTCAATCCAATTGTGCAAAGCCCATAGAGACTTGCCCAGAAAGACTCACAACTGTAATCACTGCCAACGGTGATTCCTTAATGTGTGGACTCAGGGGTATTTCAGTATTCATTTTGAATACATTTACAAAAGTTTCTAAAAACAGGTTTTCACTTTGTCATAATGGGGTATGGGGTGTAAATTCAGGTTGTAACACAACACAATTTGGAATGTCAAGGGGTATGAATACTTTCTGAAGGCACTGTATGCTTATGGGTGTTTTGATTTAATCTTAGAAAGCACTGTCCGTTTAGTTGGGTTTGGCTTTGAAACAACATCCACAACGACCATGTTTTCCACTCAGTTTCAACCTGTTGTTCGAACTTCTTTCTTCAAATTGATCAGTGAGGTCAGTTTTAAAAGCATGATACTGTTCTGATGAGTGATTGATGGGATTTTCGAATGCATTTGCATTGATGTCAGAGTGGTTAGAGGGACAATAGAGCACTGAGTACCAGGCCATTAGCACCTGACAGTTGATAACGAGTTGTGTACTGAATGCATGTCCAGAGTGCCTAAGAGGAGATTACCGTGACCGCTTGACTGCGGTTATGACTCATCACTGCTGGAGTAGCGGTAATATGTTCACCGCAACAGCCCTACGTGAGACACGTGTGCGTGCTTTTGTGTGTTAATGGGGTTACGATGGACAGATAATCAGTGCTTTTTTTCTTTGTCCTTTAATACAATACTAATCAGAGGGCGAGATTGATTGAATGGCAGTGATGAACCTTTGACTTTCTCTCTCACTCTCACTCTCCCTCTGCTTCTCTTTGCTGTGTCTCATCCTCTCTCCCTCTCTCTCTTCTCCCATCTATAGAAGAGGAGGAGGAGGAAGAAGCCCTGGCGGACATGGGCACCTCTGCCGAGGCCATGCAGGTCCCGCTGGACGATACAGACGAGGACATGGATGACGACGAGGTGGTGAACGATGAGAACCACCCTGTGAAGAGACACCTAGACAGCCCCGACGCCGCCATGGGTATGATGCCCACCTCCAAGAGGCCTCGCATGCACCCCGGCTTCAGCCCCGACTGGAGCATGGAGCCCAGGGAGCCCCTCACCTCCCTCAACCCTCAGCGTGTCCCTCCAGGCATGATGGCCTCCCATTCCCACGACAGCATGGGTTCAATGTCTCTGTCTCCAGAGACACCTGGGCCTCCGACATTGTTCAGACCCCAGCCGGTGACCCCAGGGAGACACTCTGATCATAAGTCTCATGGCGGTCAAGGCCGCAAAGGGCCCAAAGGCTCATCCCCTGGTAGGCCACGGACTAAGTCCCCAAAGGGGGTCAATGCTGGTGGGGCTATGTCAGGCAGCCCCATCCGCTCGCCCAAATCTTCCAAGGAGCGGAAAAAGTCCCCGGGCCGGACCAAGAGCCCTAAAAGTCCCAAGAGCCCCAAAATGGGTTCTGGAGTCAAGTCTGGTTCTCACTCCCAGGGAAAAGCAGAGGCTCAGGCCCTGGCCCTACAGAGACTTCCCCTGTCGGCCCTCAGCGAGAGGATGGGGAAGGAAAACATCCACGTGCAGCAAAGCCTGGAGGACCGCGAGCTGGCGGGTTTCGTCTCTGATAAACTCTGCGAACCTGGCGGCGACAACGCTGATATTGACGATTCTATCGACGCTGTGATCGCTAGGGCATGCGCTGAGCGAGAGCCTGACCCGTTTGCCTTCTCATCAGGCTCCGAGTCAGAGAGTGATGGCTTCTCCTCTCCACGGAGGCTTACTATCATGGAGCCAGGCGGAACGCCTAAGCTCTCACTGGGTGCCAACAGCCTGGGTAAAGACACTTCTACACCGCTTCACGTCAACGCAGGCGGTGGCCCCGGGAACTGGACCATGGACGACTCCATCAACGAGGTCCTACGTAAAGTAAACCAGGGCGGTCCAAATGCGGGACACCCCCAAGGCGAGTCATACCTGTCCTCAGCATCCGCCTCGCCCCCGACCCCTGAGCCCCTCCTCAAGATGTACGAGGAGAAGAACAAGCTTGTCTCCTCGGCTGACATCAAGAAGAAACTCAAGAAGGAGCTGAAGACGAAGATGAAGAAGAAGGAGAAAGGAGAGAAGCCAAAAGATAAAGAGAGGGATAAGGACAAGGGGAAGATGAAAGAGAAGAACAAGGATAAGAACAGGGATAAGAGCAAAGATTCTTTCTCCAAGGAGGCCAAGATGCCATGGAAGGACTTCGGTAACAAGGACGATGACCTCAGGGAACACTTCCTGGGTCAGAGGTCAGGGTTCGGCGGACCCGAGGGCTCCGTGATCAAGATCAAGTCGCGAGATGGAGGGGATGGCAGTGGCAGGAAGGAGAAGGACAAACACAAAGACAAAAAAAAGGACAAGGAGAAGAGCAAGAAGGGCAAAGACAAGCGGGACAAGGGTAAGGACCGGCAGAAGATATCCTCCCTCACCCCGTTCGGTTTGGGTGACATGCCTGCCCTGTTCAGCCCATCGACGTGTCTCCGCATCCCCTCCATGCTGCCTCCTCTTCCGCCTATCCTCCAGGAAAAGGATGTGAAGAGCAAAGAGAAGGACAAGAAGAAAGACAAGAAGGAGAAGAAGAAGAAGAAAGATAAAGACAAGGAGAAGGAAAAGGAGAGGGAAAAATCCAAGGAGAAGGAGAGGGAGAAAGAGGAGAAGAGGAAAGAGAAGGAGAAAGACAAGGAAAAACGGGAGAAGGAGAAAGAGAAGGAAAAAGAGAGGATTAGGCTCGAAAAGGTAAGTTGTGTTTTTCCAGTATTGATTTATAGTGTAGCGTTTATAACAGTGACTAACTGGTTGCTCTCCTTTCTTCCCTCTGTCACAGGTGAGGGTGGAGACTCCAGTGGCTGTCCCATCACCAGTCATCCCCAGGCTTACCCTAAGGGTTGGGGCTGGCCAGGACAAAATGTATGTTTCTCAATTCAATTAAACTTTCTGTCCATTTATATGTCCCTTCATTTAACTTACAGAGCATTCGGAAAGTATTCAGACCCCTTCACTTTTTCCACATTTTGTTACATTRCATCTGTATTCTAAAATTGATTAAATAAGAGATACCTTATTTACGTAAGTATTCAGACACTTTGCTATGAGACTCGAAATTGAGTTCAGGTGCATCCTGTTTCCATTGATCATCCTTGAGATGTTTCTACAACTTGGAGTCGAGCTGTGGTAAATTCAATTGATTGGACATGATTTGGAAAGGCACACACCTGTCTATAWARGGTCCCAACGTTGACAGTGCATGTCAGAGCAAAAACCAAGCCATGAGATCGAAGGAATTGTCTGTAGAGCTCCGAGACAGGATTGTGTTGAGGCACAGATCAGGGGAAGGGTACCAAAAAATGTCTGCAACATTGAAGCTCCCCAAGAACACAGTGGCCTCCATCATTCTTAATTGGAAGAAGTTTGGAACCACCAAGACACTTCCTAGAGCCAGCCAAACTGAACAATCGGGGGAGAAGGGTCTTGGTCAGGGAGGTGACCAAGAACCCGATGGTCACTTTGACAGAGCTCCAGAGTTCCTCTGTGGAGATGGGAGGACCTTCCAGGACAACCATCTCTGCAGCACTCTACCAATCAGGCCTTTATGGTGGCGTGACCAGACTGAAGCGACTCCTCAGTAAAAGGCACATGACAGCCCACTTGGAGTTTGCTTCTCTGGCCATGAGAAGCAAGATTCTCTGGTCTGAGGAAACCAAGATTGAAGTCGTTAGCCTGAATGCCAAGTGTCACGCCAGGAGGAAACCTGGCACCGCTCATCACCTGGCCAATACCATCCCTATGGTGAAGCATGGTGGTGGCAGCATCATGCTGTTGGGATGTTTTTCAGCAGCAGGGACACAGGGTGATTAGTCAGGTTTGAGGGAAAGATAAACAGAGCAAAGTACAGAGAGATCCTTCATGAAAACCTGCTCCAGAGCACTCAGGACCTCCGACTGGTGTGAAGGTTCACCTTCCAACAGGACAATGACCCTAAGCCAAGACAACGCAGGAGTGGCTTTGGGACAAATCTCTGAATGTCCTTGAGTGTCCCAGCCAGAGGAGGGACTTGAATACGATCGAACATCTCTGGAGAGACCTGAAAATATCTGTGCAGCAACGCTCCCCATCCAACCTGACAGAGCTTGAGAGGATCTGCCAAGAAGAATGGGAGAAACTCCCCAAATACAGGTGTGCCAAGTTTGTAGCTTAATACCCAAGAAGACTTGAGACTGTAATCGCTGCCAAAGGTGCTTCAACAAAGTACTGAGTAAAGGGTCTGAATACTTATGTAAATGTGATATTTGTTGTTGTTTTTTTAATACATTTGCAAACATTTCCCCCCCCCCMAAAAAACTGTTTTTGCTTTGTCATTATGGGCTATTGTGTGCTGATTGATGAGGGGGGGGAAAAACAATTTAATCAATTTTAGAATAAGGCTGTAATGTACTTTACGGATGAACTCTAATTTGTCCACATCTACAGTTACATCAAACACATACAACACAGACACATATGAAACCATACATAGAAATACTGTACCGAACAAATTCTGTTGGCTCTGTGTAGCAAGGCAGCTGTATTGTTGATCCGCATGCAGTAATGTGTCATAGGCTCTGGTTTGACCCCCCCCCCCCCCTCCTCTGTTTCTCTTTATATCCATCTCCAGAGTTATCAGTAAGGTGGTTCCCAATTCCGAGCCACCGCTGCCGCCACCCAAGATGCCAGCACCCAAGATCACCGCCACTAAATCAGGACCTGGCAGTCGCCTTCAGCCCCCACCACCTCCACCCCTATTGTCCCCAGTTGTACCCTCGTTGCTCTCCCCCGCCTCCATTCTGTCCTCCAGCAAACTGCCTGTACGCAGTGTGATCACTGAAACTGTCAGGACGTACGTGGTGAGTCCCAGTCAGACCCTCTACCTCAACCATATAGACAATTATGTGTCTGTCATGCCTATCCTCTATCTCAGGGGTTCTCAAACATTTTGGGGGCCGGGGACCCCTTTTGTGATAGCAAATTCATCAGGGAATAGCTTACAAGGAGTTTTACTATGATGTCTGTAGTGCATGGCTGGACTAGTGTTGTCACGACACCAGAATWTTGACTTCGATACCAGGTTTAGTATCACAATACTCAACACAAGGCATATTAGCCAAAGTCCCAGAATGGCCCTTGATCCAGACAGAGAAACTCAGCTATTGCTCTGTTCAGTTGCTGGGCATCTTTTGAGTTCAACATCATCACATTTGACATTTTTTAAGTCAAATTTTTTGGAGACAGACATGTATGCTTTAATGAATAAATTATACAATCAATGTGACTTTGGTAAAAACAATCTAACTACATAACAAAATAATGGCAATTTATTTGAATGGTAAATCTCTATTGATGAACTGGATGTAGCTTAGGCAGAGTCACAATACAGGTGAATATATATTCAATAGGAGTGTGTGTTGCAGTAGAGTTAGTGAGCATGTTTTGGATGATATGACGGGGCTAAAGATTACAGACAATCTGTTTATCTTCCATTTGGGACTTATATTATTGTACTGATCATCAACATTTGCATAGAAGTAGCTTATTTTATAAAAGTGCGCGCTGTCTCTTTAACCAGTAATGACTCATTCACAAGGCAAGAGGGGGGCGGTGGTCGGAGCCCTACTCACACACAGTCAGTTCGCTGAGGCAATAGGTCATCTTTGGGTGAGACACGTGAGAGAGAACGATTTTAAGTGAATTAATAAAGTTGGTGGCAATCAGCTTTAAAATCAGTATATTTTTCGCGTTATAGTTTGCATATTATCACAAACATAGTACTAGGGTAATTAATTGATGTTAGCTTCAGCTGTAAGCTAGCAAGGAAAGTTAGCCTGCACAGATACAGACTTGATGAGTGAGACACATTTGACAGAATTACCGAAATATCTCTTCTTCTTTTTTACCAAACCGCTTTTCATGTTCTAATATCAAAAAAGTACAGAAGTTTCGGTATACCGTGCAACACTAGGCTGGATGTGTGATGTACAGTTGAGTCAATTGGAGGTGTAACTGTGGATGTATTTCAAGGCCTACCTTCAAACTCAGTGCCTCGTTTCTTGACATCATGGGAAAATCAAAAGAAATCAGCCAAGACCTCAGAAAAAAAATTGTAGACCTCCACAAGTCTGGTTTATCCTTGGGAGAAATTTCCAAACGCCTGAAGGTACCACGTTCATCTGTACAAACAATAGTACGCAAGTATAAACAACATGGGACCACGCAGCCGTCATACCGCTCAGGAAGGAGACGTGTTCTGTCTCCTTGGTGTGAAAAGTGCAAATCAATCCCAGAACAACAGCAAAGGACCTTGTGAAGATGCTGAAGGAACAGGTACAAAAGTATCTATATCCACAGTAAAACGAGTCCTATATCGACAGAACCTGAAAGGCCGCTCAGCAAGGAAGAAGCCACTGCTCCAAAACCGCCATAAAAAAGCCAGACTACGGTTTGCGACTGCACATGGGGACAAAGATCGTACTTTTTGGAGAATTGTCCTCTGGTCTGATGAAACAAAAATAGAACTGTTTGGCCATAATGACCATCATTATGTTTGGAGGAAAAAGGGGAGGCTTGCAAGCCGAAGAACACCATCCCAACCGTGAAGCACGGGGGTGGCAGCATCATGTTGTGGGGGTGCTTTGCTGCAGGAGGGACTGGTACGCTTCACAAAATAGATGGCATCATGAGGAGGGAACATTATGTGGATATATTGAATCAACCATCTCAAGACATCAGTCAGGAAGTTAAAGCTTGGTCGCAAATGGGTCTTCCAAATGGACAATGACCCCAAGCATACTTCCAAAGTTGTGGCAAAATGGCTTACGGACAACAAAGTCAAGGTATTKGAGTGGCCATCACAAAGCCCTGACCTCAATCCTATAGGAAATGTGTGGGCAGAACTGAAAAAGCGTGTGTGAGCAAGGAGGCCTACAAACCAGACTCAGTTACACCAGCTCTGTCAGGAGGAATGGGCCAAAATTCACCCAACGTATTATGGGAAGCTTGTGGAAGGCTACCCAAAATGTTTGACCCAAGTTAAACAATTTTATAGGCAATGCTACCAAATACCAATTGAGCGTATGTAAACTTCTGACCTACTGGGAATGTGATGAAAGAAATAAAAGCTGAAATAAATAATTCTCTCTACTATTATTCTGACATTTCACATTCTTAAAATAAAGTGGTGATCCTAACTGACCTAAGACAGGGAATTTTTACTTGGATTAAATGTCAGGAATTGTGAAAAACTGAGTTTAAATGTATTTGGCTAAGGTGTATGTAAACTTCCGACTTCAACTGTATATTCTTATTTTAATCCTGAGTGTCTTGTTGCTTACACTTTCTCTCCGTAGATTCGTGATGAGTTGGGGAACCAGATCTGGATCTGTCCTGGTTGCAACAAGCCTGATGACGGCAGTCCCATGATCGGCTGTGATGACTGCGATGACTGGTACCATTGGTAGGAAAGGCTTTGCTTCATCCATTCATTTATCTACTGTGGTTCAGTCCAGCTGATATGACTAGTTATTGCTGTAGAAGGATAGTGAGGAACATGTACTAGGATACTAGTTGTTGAACCGAGAAAATATACTTATGCTGCACTGTGGAAAGCTGATATCCACTTTTACTTTTATGTCACTCCAACTTCCCTCCTTTTTTCACTCACTCACTGATTCCGTCCTTCTCTTCTCAGGCCATGTGTTGGGATGGTCTCGGCCCCTCCCGAGGACCAGCAGTGGTTCTGTGTGAAGTGTGCCGGCAAGAAGAAGGACAAAAAACACAAGAAGCGGAAGCACAAAGTGCATTGAGACTATGCAAAACAAAGCACACTTTGGACTTTTCATTAGCTGGACTGACTGCTTCTTCAAGCCATACTGGAACACTCTTGGCACTGGCTGTAAAAAAAAAAAAGGAAACAAAGAAATTAAAAACATGACAGATAAGACATTCACACATCCTGATGATTTTAGTGAATGACAGACTCTTTAACCAGCACATATCCAACCTCAGCTTTTAAGGCTACGTCCTAGTTCTGTAACCTTCTCCCAAAGTGTGCATGTGGCTTGCACACTAAAAGCATTGGGTTGATGTAAGCATTGGCTGGAGAGAGTTTCCACCATTGTTTAAATCTAGAGAATTAGGACACAGTCTTTGTTGTGAGAGCCCTTGGCCCAGCGTTCAGTAGGTGTGATGTCGTCACAGASATCATGCCTTTCCATCATCGTGGTTACAAACCGATCACTGTTGAGTTCAATGTTGTCAAAGATAGCATTGGCATGGTATGGAGAAAAATCTACATTCATCCATCTTCATATTATTCTTGTTGTTTTGTTAGTATTTCTATAGCCTGGTCCGTTCGTTATCTGTTTGTGCTGTCTTGCCAACTCCTATGGCCTTTGGCTTGAGTTGGAGATGGCAAGACAACACAAACTTATCTTGGAACAAGGCTAGTATTTCCACAAAAAAGTTCAATAACATCGAACTGAATGACAGATTCAGATCCCCCCGGTTTTCTGCAGTATCATTTAAATATGTCATGTATATAAAGGTAACTGCATTTGTGTGTATTATAAAATGCGTAAATACCAACTTCCAACCAAGCCCAAGTGCATTCTGTTCTTAGRAGTCTTCTGACTTGTTAAATCCATTTCCAAATTATTGGTTTTTAATGATTTTCTGTATATTTTTTTTAATTACATTTTAATTTTTTCCCCTTATGAATTGTCCCCCAATCAGAGTTATACTGTAGCTGTGCTCGTTGTACACGTATCTCATTTTGCTGATATTTACAATATTAAAGACTAACCGTCTCATTGACATCCAATTTTTTTTTCAAAAGAATGCACTCATTTGTACTTAACTTCTCTGTACGCAACTTTACTTTGATATAATTTGAGGGCATACGCACTTCTATCTTCCTTCATGCATTTACATTGATTGTTCTGTGCAATTTTGAACCTTTCCCTATACATTTTTTCCCCTTTGTTTTGATGCATTTAATGAATGAAAATACAGTGGAAATATTTTAACAAAACAGTGAATTTGAATTTGTTAAATTAATCAGAAAATGTTTTGATGAAGAAGTAGTATGTCATTTTTGCCTTTGGATTTCTGTCTGAGGAGCAGGGAGTCATACTGCTCAAAACATATCCRTGTCACCAGCTGGAGGTGAATCACTAGCCGTCTCAGCTGTAGCACCCAAGAAGAGCCTAGTGCAGAGTGTTCAAGTAAATGTTTCTGTTCCCTTGCCAACTCCTTATGCATGTCCAAATACCATAAGGAGTTGGCAAGAGAGCAGAAATGGACTGGCACCCAAAAGTCTAGTGTATAGTCTAATAGAATGTTCAAGTACTAAAACCTAGTGCAGAATGTTCGAGTAGGCTGAAAGCCTAGTGTAGAATGTTCAAGTACACTCTCCGGTAACATTTTACTTTACTTAAAGCCAACTGGTGCAATGCTTTATCTCTTGTTATAAACATGTATGAACCTTTATACTTTCTTATTATAATGCTTAAAAAGGCTAAGGTAAGTAGGATGTTAAAGTAAAGCTTAGTTCAGAATGTTTAAGGAGTAATGTCTTCCTGGTGTGGTAATACATAAAATGAAATCTAATTGAATTCATCACATGCGTCGAATACAACAGGTGTAGACCATACAGAGAAATGCTTACTTAGAAGCTCTTTCCCAATGATGCAGAGTTAAATACGAAAAAGAAAAAACAAGAAGGAAGCTATATACAGCAGTACCGTGCAGTATCAAGGTGCAGGTATATGTGGTAATTGAGGTAGATATGTACATGTAGGCAGGTGGAGAAGTGACTAGGCATCAGGATAGATACGAGTAAAAAGTAAGAGCAGGGTATATGATGGGTGTATATGAACATTTTGCCCATTTCATGGTTTTCCTGTCAGGCAATATGCAGCACAGTTATGTACCATTACACAGCAAATCTTCAGATTTTGCATTTCTCCATATGACCACATGGTGTCATTCTTAATGCAGGAACGAGCAGGTGTCTTCACATGCCAAGAAGACCTGAGAGAGAAGCTCTTATACAATGTTTTGGATTCTGGTGCATGACGAAGTGGAATTCATTTTGCTCACAGCATGCTCATCAAAAAGCATGTGCTCCCAAATACTGAATGTAGAAACTGGAAGGAATGTCTCTCTGGTATACAGTTTGGCCCATTTGGAGAACTCCATTTACTGCCTTTGAACTGTAATCATGACAGTCCACTTGCTTTTGTAGTGTCTGTCTTTTGTTCCCCCATGACGCAACAAACCACAGGTGCTATGGGATTGATAATAGACTAGTAAATTGGTTTATAATGAGGCCTACATCATGCAGAAGAATATTTTGTTGCTTTTCTACCTGTAGGTAAAATGCTGAGCGCAATGTTTGATTGAACAGCAAAAAAGAAAACCAACACTTGCAGAGATCACAAAATAATTTGCTGACACCCGGTGATTGGTGTTATTAAAAACATAATTTAGGTATCTGTTTTGCAGTCTGTATAGGAAGAATGCATTTTGCTTTTTGTTTTTGAGCTCCAGATCACGTATCACTTACCACTCACTTATGTACAGTGTATAAGAGTATCTGTGCAAATAATAAGAATAGCAACAGCATGGGAACTCATCTCCATAGTAACAGGCAATATTTTCATTTTCTGTCACTCCATGAGTTGGGAGGCACTTAGTTTGTAACTTGCATCGTGATGGTATTTAAAGCTACAGCCTGTACTCCAATGGGTATATAATATATCATTCATTTAAATAACCATTGAACAGCGGCAACTATCACAGATTGCACCTTCAAGAAGCTACAGTATTAGTTTCTGGCGTCTGTCACATCTGGAAGGTATCCCAAATGGGCACACATTTCATTCATTGTTAAAGGTGTAATCTGCAATAGTTACAGCTGTTCAATGAAATAACCATTGAACAGGTGTAACTATTGCAGATTCATTTACACCTTTAAGGGGAAAACGAGCTACAGTATAAGTTTCTGCTGCCTGTCACAGCTTGGTACATCTCACGCTGGGCGTTTCATCTTGGTCTATTTTAGACCAGTTGAATCAGATGATGTGGGCTATTCATCTTGATGACATTTTTACTGTAAACTGACCATTTTGGCCAGGCCGGAAGCAGAACTGATGCATTTTACTGTCATGCTTGGGCTGTGTTGTGTGGGTGGCTGGCTGGCTGGGTGGGTAGTGTAGGTGAGAGCTAATAATGTAATGCTGCACATAGGCCTTTAGAGAACGTTATGAGATAGAGAACGTGTGTGTGTGTGTGTGACACAGCTGGCCCTCAATGGAGAAGAGACACGAGGTTGTCTGATGTGAAGAAATCAAGGAGGAAGTGAAAGGGGACTGGCCTTAGAAAAAGAGAAGTAAAAAGTGTCCTATTGCACATGCAAAATAAGCTCATTAATGACCTAAGGTGGTTTGTACAGATAAATAAAAATGTGCTTTCATGGCTCTCTGCTAGCTTTATCAGGTTATGCAACACAATGCATTCATTCAACAATACACAAATCTTTCAATATGTAACAAAGTTTATGCAACAGCCTTTGTAAGAAAGTGTGGTAGGCTCATACATGCTCATAAAAAGCCATGAAGCATTATATGTACAGAGTTAAGTGCAAGCAAACATTCTGTACACAAGTTTGGCATTTGAAATTAAACTGGATTTATACAAGCTCTTCCCTGCTAATGTAATAATAATGTAAATGTCGTGCAAATCCTTTTTACAAGCAAACTGTATCCTCTCCGGTGTGATAAACGAGACAGTAGACAGGTACATGATCTCCTCTCGTGATGACCATGACTGCCTAGTCCTGTTGATAATCTTAGCCAAATTTCTCTTATGGTGCTGGGTGGTTAAGACTTCTCCCCCCCTCTCCTCTCTCTCTCCTCTTCAATCTCAGGAGGCTGAAGAAATTTGGCTTGGCTCCTAAAACCCTCACAAATTTTTACAGATGCACAATTGAGAGCATCCTGTCAGGCTGTATCACCGCCTGGTACGGCAACTGCACTGCCCGCAACCGCAGGGCTCTCCAGAGGGTGGTGCGGTCTGCCCAATGCATCACCGGGGGCAAACTATCTGCCCACCAGGACACCTACAGCACCCAATGTCTCAGGAAGGGCAAAAAGATCATCAAGGTCATCAACCACCCGAGCCACAGCCTGTTCACCCCGCTATCAACCAGATGGCGAGGTCAGTACAGGTGTATCAAAGCTGGGACCGAGAGACTGAAAAACAACTTCTATCTTAAGGCCATCAGACTGTTAAATAGCCATCACTAGCCGGCTTCCACCCGGTTACGCAACCCTGCACCTTAGTCTGCTGCACTATATAGATAGACTTGGAATCACTGGCCACTTTAATAATTGAACACTAGTCACTTTAATGATGTTTACAAACTACTTTACTCATCTCATATGCATATACTGTATTCTATTCTACTGTATTTTAGTCAATGCCACTCCGACATTGCTTGATCTAATATGCATATATTTCTCATTTCCAAATCAAATCAATTTATATAGCCCTTCTTACATCAGCTGATATATCAAAGTGCTGTACAGAAACCCAGCCTAAAACCCCAAACAGCAAGCAATGCAGGTGTAGAAGCACGGTGGCTAGGAAAAACTCCCTAGAAATGCCAAAACCTAGGAAGAAACCTAGAGAGGAACCAGGCTATGAGGGGTGGCCAGTCCTCTTCTGGCTGTGCCGGGTGGAGATCATAACAGAACATGGCCAAGATGTTCATAAATGACCAGCATGGTCAAATAATAATAATCACAGTAGTTGTCGAGGGTGCAACAAGTCAGCACCTCAGGAGTAAATGTCAGTTGGCTTTTCATAGCCGATCATTGAGAGTATCTCTACCACTCCTGCTGTCTCTAGAGAGTTGAAAACAGCAGGTCTGAGACAGGTAGCATGTCCGGTGAACAGGTCAGGGTTCCATAGCCGCAGGCAGAACAGTTGAAACTGGAGCAGCAGCATGGCCAGGTGGACTGGGGACAGCAAGGAGTCATCATGCCAGGTAATTGAGGCATGGTCCTAGGGCTCAGGTCCTCCGAGAGAGAGAAAGAAAGAGAGAAATAGAGAGAGCATACTTAAATTCACACAGGACACTGGATAAGACAGGAGAAATACTCCAGATATAACACACTGACCCTAGCCCCCGACACATAAACTACTGCAGCATAAATACTGGAGGCTGAGACAGGAGGGGTCAGGAGACACTGTGGCAACATCCAATGATATCCTTGGACAGGGCCAAACAGGCAGGATATAACCCCACCCACTTTGCCAAAGCACAGCCCCCACATCACTAGAGGGATAACTTCAACCACCAACTTACCATCCTGAGACAAGGCTGAGTATAGCCCTCAAAGATCTCCCCCACGGCACAAACCCAAGGGGGGGCGCCAACCCATTTCCATTCTTTTACTTTTAGATTTGTGTGTATTGTTGTGAATAATTTTTAGATACTACTGCACTGTTGGAGCTAGGAATACAAGCATTTCGCTAGACCCGCAATGACACCTGCTAAATATGTGTATGTGACCAATGCAATTTCATTTGAGATTACCCAATGAAAGCTATCAGACACCTCCAACACCCAGAACCAAAGCCTATGGATGGAGGTTTCATTTTCACACAAGAATGCATGGAGGTTTCAACAAAACAAGACAGACAGACAGCAGTTTCACAATCTGTTTTCACAATCAGACCGTAGACAGTTGCTGGTAGTTGTTTTCCAGTTTCATAAAAAAGCCTTTCTGCAGTGCTAGTGA
The DNA here is from genome assembly GCF_002910315.2 of Salvelinus sp. IW2-2015. Taxonomy (NCBI): domain Eukaryota; kingdom Metazoa; phylum Chordata; class Actinopteri; order Salmoniformes; family Salmonidae; genus Salvelinus; species Salvelinus sp. IW2-2015. The sequence goes on from NC_036866.1 coordinate 47,129,837, forward strand.
ACATTGAGTCACCAGACAAACCGACCCTGTCACTTTGGGTCATGGGGAGCACGTGAGTGAGAAAGAAAGAGACTGACAGAGGTCTCAAACCCTTTCACGTGTCTTTCAGTAGCCTAACACGTGGTTGGTTTACGGATGTGCAGACTTCCCTTTCAGATTCTATTCACCTTCTGGAAAGTGTTACTTTGAATTGGATGTTATTTCCTGATTAATTTAACTTCAATGTTTCTGTAATAGATACAGCTTTACTTTCAAAATCAATTTTCGTCCATTAGAATCAAGCCTACTGTTGAATGTGTCACTTGGATCAGAGGTATTTCAGGAGATACTGTAAGTTCACTTAGTGCAAGATTACAATAACTTTAGTTGCTCTCTGTAGTTGCTCTCTGCTTTATATGGTGCAGCAACACATCACAAAGACTAGCTAGGATTTCAACATCAGCGTTAAAATATTTATGTCAGCGGAAACTAAGTGTGTAAGAGCAAGGCTGAAACCAGAGGGATTTATGCTCAGATCAGAGGAATAGAGGATCCCCTTCACCATGTCAGTCTTATCCCCTATGATACCCGCCAGGCCCACATGCAGCACACACACACATCCACATGTACTGCACAGTATACATGACCCTGTTTCAAATGACTTTCCTACTTAAAGTCAGAGAGAGAGAGAATGAGAAAGAGAGCAAGAGAGAACGCCTTAGGGGGTCGGAGGCCTAGATTTATTTTCTCCTGGGCTCTCAGAGTCAGAGAAGGATATTACTTACAGAGCAAATTTCAGCTTAAAGTTGTAAGACTGAAACACTAGGTTGTTTCTTTATGTACCTGGAATAAAAGGAGGAACTATACACACCAACAGGAAAACATCTGGCTGCATGCCATCGTCAAATATTTTCTCGTTTATTTCCTCTGCCTACTGTACTCCTTTCTGCCATACTCTTYACTTTGACAACACTGTGGTGTAGTCCGGGTGGACTATGATGAGTTGCCAAGCAAATGACGGTACTCAAGCAGTAGTTTTAAACTACATAAAGTTATAAACAGGAAATTATCTGACTTCATGCCGTACTTCTTTTCATTTTGGTAACTCTATTGTAGGTGTATAAGCTATGCAAATTAGGGCAGTWATTTGAAACGACATAAGGGTATGCCTCTTCATGTTTTGGTTCCTGTTGTCAGTTGATGGTGGCCAATGGCTCCAGGGTCTGTGACAACACTTTATGTAAAACTGCCCTTCACGTGTGTGTATCTTATGTGAAGAAGTCGAGAATGCATTTGACTGGCCTAGTTACCAGATCCGTTTGTGCTATAGCCAACGTCTCTACCGTGTGTTGTCATGCCAAACAAGACAATAGACGCACGCTAGAAGAACAATTGGCTATACTACAAACAGATATGACAACTGACCACACTAGTATTTGACATGGTCAAACAACTAATATGCTACACTGCCATGGGATATGATAATGGTTGTGTCCCAAATGGCACCCTATTCCATTTATAGTGCACTACTTTTGACCAGGTCCTATAGGGCTCTGACCAAAGTARTGCACTATATGGGAATATGGTGCCATTTGGAAYGTAATCTGGGGCTATATTTCATATCGCAAAGTATTGCAGAGAGATTTCTGTTCATGTCAGGCTCAACATGCAAACAAAATGCCATCAGAGAGGAGACTAGCGTAATCCTTCCTTTATTAAGATACCCATGCTCACCAGAATGTTTTCTTACTGACTAAACATACAGCAAGCTATGCTATCCATCTCTGCACCAGTGTAATAATGACAACATGCTGTAGTTGGAGAGAGGGTACATAGAGGTAGACAGGGTTGGCTCCGTCTGCCCCTCTCTGTGTCTCTCCTCTGTCGCTCCCTGTACCTCTCTCTTCTCATCCTCTGGTTCATCATCAGTCAGTCCAGGGAATGTGAAGAAAATGACATATGCGTATCCTCCTGTCCAAAAGAAGATTATTCAGACAATGATGGTATGACTGGACTGGATAAGGGTTTTGGATAAAAGCCGTGCCCCAATAAATATTTCCCGGTGTTAAATATTTGGTGTTTTCACGGATTAAATCTCCACCAAAAGATCTGCATGTAACTGCAGAGTTAGTAGATGGAATTGTTGGAACATTTAAATCATTTCAACATTTGAAGTTTTACACGTCAGAATCCAGTTTTTACATACAAATTCATGTATCTGTTATAAAAAGGGTGTGRTGCTTTGCTTGTTGGATCGATTCCCCTGCTTGACACAGACTTTGGTTGGACCACACTTTATGATTCCTGCCACAAGTGCAGTACCTGAGGTTTAGCMTGTATGTACAGTATTTGCTTTGTCACAACAACACCTGGTTTCGACCTACATTTGGCCTGTATTTCTCCTGTATCCAAGCATTCAAATACATGCAAAACATGAAACAGGGATCATACCACAACCCACTCAACCCCAGGACCTGAGAAAGACACAGATCCAGAGATCCATTGGCAAACTTTGCAGACGTTTCCCCTTATTTACCCCTTTCTTCCCAGTCTGCCCAGTGTGACAGTAGGAATAAATCACCCTTGTCCAATTTCCTGGACTCTTCCTAATATGGGCGTCAATTAGAGGAAGAGTACTACTGTGGCCGCAGCTTTGCAGCCTGCGAACCGGGCTGCACAATGCATTAGCCCACGATGAGCTGTCAAAAAGGATTATTTCAGCTACGCCAGTCAGCAAAAGRGGTGTGTGCCGCTCTACTGCACTACATCTGAGGAGAGAAAGAGAGGGGCGGGAGTGAAAAACAGAGAGAGAGCGAGAGAGAAATAGAGAGGGAGAAAAAAGCTACCCAGATAGAGAGGAGAGAGGGAGAAATAGTGAGAAGAAGAGAAGTGTCCATTTAACACACATAAGAAGGTGGATTTTTCTGGAAGAGCACCGTGCGATGTTGGAACACTCGTCGGAGCTAGCCCTGGTGCAGAGCTTATACGTCAACAGCATGCGCTGTCCCCCCTCTGCCTCCGCCGCCGGTGTCCCCGTCAGGAATGAGGACCTAGGATCTCTGAGGTACGTTGTCCTTGGATGTTGGTTTGGCCCCTCATTCAGAATGAATGAATCAGATCTAGCCTGGCTGGCTTTTGTTGTGGTTGGGGCTTTAGCCAGTGTTTATAATGCTTATTTGTCCCTGTGGTGGTGAATAATGGATATTGTTATAGGACCAATTCATTGTTTTCAGTTGAACTATTCATTCTCATGCCATGGTGGGTTAGGGTAGATTTGTGATGTGTATGTTTTTCACTGAAAGGAAAAGAGACACAAGCTATCTTGTGATATGGGGGAAAATATCCCCCCCTGCCCAAAATCCACCCCCTTCAGTCATCTTCACAAACTCACCTATTGATCCTGTTGATTGCAGTTATCATCAAATCAAATGTGAATAAATACATTTTCCCTTCTTATATTATTTGACTCAAAACCAATGTATTGTGAATACACAATACTGATGTATTGGTCCACAGGGATCGGGAAAGTTGCATCTCCCTGAAATGAAAAGAAGTTGAAGAAATAAATTAAAAATAGGTGTGACTTTCACTCACAATTAAAAGATGAAGAAATGGGTCTCTGTCAGTCTGTCAGTCAGTGACGCAGGGACAGGGATCTACCACTGTATGAAAGAGAGGCCACAGAACAGGACAGTGGTGCGAACAAGTCCATCCATCCAGGCCTTGCCCTAACACCTTCAGACAAAACCAATATAAACTGCAAATCTACTGCAGGGCACAGAAACATTTACATCATCCAATAAGACATTTGCATAAACCAGTATTACCAGCCCCAGCACCAAAAACCTAACTCAAACTAATCTGATAAGGTTAGTGTTAACCAACATAACAGCCAGCCGAACTATAAAAAAAATCTGCATTTATTTTCAGATTAGAACATTGAGTCATACACAGATCTTCTCCCACTCCTTCTCCATTTTGAGAGCACCAGCTTCAGTTGGTCGCCATTCTGCAAGTGCTTTCAGAGCTGAGAGAAATGATGTCAGCCAGGCAGATAGGCAGGCAGCAAGTTCATGACGATAGATATATACAAACATAGGTGATGTAACATATTTGGGTTGCTCTGTACAGTTGGCCTATTTTTACTTGACCCGCTCCACCATTGGTTAAGAAGGGGTGCAAATCAAATGCTAGATGAATTGATTTGTAGGGGGCAGGGATCATACAGATAGTCCCACGTTGCAAAATAATACCACAGAACAGAAAGATGTAAACAAAGAATGCATGGTACGTGTAGAGATTACCATAGGATTACGATAGTAATAATCTGAGAGATTAAACATGTGAGGCTAACGTCAAGAGGCGGCAACCAATAACTAACTATACAATCCATTCCAAGCAACATGCTTCCATTGCAACAATAAAATAGTATTTATTTTTTAATATTTTACGGCACAATATGTTTTATACTTTCTTCCATAAATAGATGGGTCATTTAGTGTACAATGGGGAACTGTGATGTACTGTAGGCTACCCAATTAATATCTCATATGCCAGACCATATGTAATATTCAGAGACTTACATGTCTGGTTCCACAAGACTAATAACCACCACAAGACAAAGGTGCTGTCATTTAAAATGGCCAAACAAGGGGGCTGTCATGTCCCTCTTGCAATGTATCTTCTTAGAGAGATTTTCAGAGATCTAAAATGATTAAACACAATTATAGCCTAGTCAAAAGCTCACACATACTTTGATGTTGTGTGAGATAGTAGTAATATCAGATTACAGTCCAAATGCGTAACATTTCAACATAMTATCTGAACCAAGAGATGCTTTGATAGATGCTTTTTATAGCAGCCCCAGCCCCTAAATCCTAATGGGCGTTCATAGATTGTATGTGCCTGTCTGAATGTAGCCTATACGGTAAAATAGGTCACAGTCATATTGTATGTATTTGGCTGCGCCATAACACTTTGAAACGCTAAAATCAACACAATCTGCACTGTAGTCTGCCTTGAAAATTGCTTTGGATACAAGGATTAACCGGGATTTCACAAACAGGATATTTCTTATCAGTRAGTCTGCAGAAGGAACCTGCAAGTAGGAATTTTGTTGGACGACGTATACCATGCGCATCCCGTATGACTAATAAAACTTGAAATTTGAAACTTGGTGAGACACTCCCAATAATATTTTAGGGGGTTATGAATGTGCAGCTGCTGTGAGTGCTAGAATGAACTATTCCAGTCCAGTTAATTAGGCCGCCAGCCCCTCTCTGCTACGGGTTGTATTCATTAGGGCACAACGTAGCAACATGTTTAGCAACGGAAAGCGAAAACAAGCGTTTCTTATTAAACAATTCAGCTAGTCCTTCCCTCTCTGTTTCAGTCTGTTTTCTTCCATTTGGTGCCTGCTCTGCTGTGGTACAAACAGTACTTTACAATTGTGATCTGTCCCCCCTCAATGGGGGTTTGTATAGGGAAACCTCGCCCAGCAAGTCGAGTTCAACAAAGAAAGACAGGCTCCCCCTCTCCAAGAAAACAACAGCAATACCACAAAAGGGGAACATGACCTGTGACCCTTATAGAAGCAAGGGTTATGTCCCAAATGGCAAGCTGGACTCTGGCCAAAAGAAGTGCACTATATAGCGAGCCATTTGGGACACATCCAAAAACTCAGGATGACTGGGGAAAAAACAGCATTTTAATGATCTTTTCTTCTTGGCCAATATCCACAAAGAGTCTCGGTGTAGTAGCGCTGATATAGGATGCTTTTGTCTTTTAGATAAAAATGTATATCATTATATGGACAGGGGCGACCTGATTCTAGACCAGCACTCCTACTCTGACAAGCTTTTTGAATACTGGCCCAGATATTAATAGGGTGGGACTCGGATTTGAGTGTCTTAACCAAACATTTTGAGCATTTCATTTGAATTATTGGAGAAGAGTATTATAGAAAGGGGATTTCCTATTACTACTTGACTGGTTCAATAATAGCCAAGTGCTTGAGCTAAGGACTCATGGAATGGGGTTGCCATAGCCTATAATTTCCCTTTCTCTGATAATCTCTTACCTCTCACAAAATGTCCATCTCTTTTGTTAACCCATCCACCCTCTTTGGGGTACAAAAATAGCTGTTTTTGTTTTACAGCTTTTTTGATACATATAAACATCCATCTCTTTTTGTCTGTCTTGGTTCTGTAGTAGTCTAGCCAGGGGATTATTGGGATCTCCTTTTCCTTCGATCAACACCTGTCATATTTCACAAGCATATCGTTTAGGTCAGATTGAGCCATGGGTGGTTAGAGTACCAATACACTTGTGTAAACTGCTGCCTACTTCAAATAGACTGACAATAAATAGTCAAGTAAAGTATGGATTCTATGGACGTGCAAACAAAATAACTGGAACCCCGGCCTAGTCAAATGTTTTACATACTTGACAGGGAATAGAAGTAGTCACGCCCCTCTCTCGCTCTCCCTGCAGTTGACAGCTCGCTTGTAGTTTATTTTTCAATTTGGGGATTGGAGGAGAAATGAGCTGGGGCATGCAGAAGACGAATGTCAATCGCTTCTGATGACTTAGTATTCGCATTCGGCTGCTTGGAGTAGAAGGCCCCCCCTCCCTGGCTCCGTTTTGTGGTCGCGCAGCAGTTGAATCTCGAAGCCATTACTTTCATTGTTGAAAGACTACGGCGTGGTGGGTTGTACTGTAGCTCGTTAACATGACTTCGGCATACAGTGGTCTGGATTTTCTTCCGGATAGGACGGTCGAAAGCCGGTTGATGATGAGCTCGGAAGACACAAAGTAAGTAGCAAATGCCTAACCGACATGTATTTGTCAACATTTTTGAACGACTTGCAAATAAATGTGTAACGCCCGCACATGAAGTTGCGTCCAACGCGCCACAAATGTCGACGTTTTGAGTAGAAAGCTAAAAGGAGGTACCATAAGCTCGCTAACGTTATACAGTAGTTCACTGAGATGTGTTTACGGCTTAGCTAATGAAATACTAGTCAAGTGACATTTGCTTCCGGAGTTAAGACGTTCCAGACATTATCGGACTCGTCATTCTAAAGTTTATACAAGTCGTATTGCTTGTGTGTTTACTGTGCGAGCGGGAGAAACGTGCACACGCGGCAGCCGCCCTTTGTTTTTTTTAATGCTGCTTGCTTGAGCAGAACAGCAACGGAGTCTTCGGTTCGGGTAGGTCATGACAGAAATTTACTTCAACTAACAATGTTACTACCCATTGCAACGCTTTTGATGGCAAGCATTGCACAACAGTCGCTATGTAATGTAACAGTTTACGTAATTTTTTTTGGCGAGGTATTTCTTGCGTTTGTACTCGGCGTGTTTTACGGAGAGGCAGTTTGCTACGTATTTGTAGCTAGTTTCCCCGTTAACAAATCGATTTCCCGTAATGGAGGTTCGTGTAGGGTGGCTTGCAGAACACGTGATACATTTCTGAGCAATTTTAATGAAAATCGTGTGACCGCCACATAGATTGTTGGCAAAGGAAGCCAGTCTAAATGCCCCCAGGCTAATTCGGCTTACCATGAGTGGATTTCAACCCACACCCATAGATAGGGTATGAAGCTCAAGGCTCTACGTTGCTAGTCACCGTTAACTCTGAAATCCCTCTAGCCATATCTAGATATGGGCTTGGCTCTGTAGCCAAGTTCCTGAAACATACGGGACATGCATAGCCTACATGGCTACAAACGTAAACCCTTTACAACAAATCCTTTGCCCAGATATTGATTATAAAATGGTCTGATCAATGGATTTGCATTAAAACACGGTGACTGACAAATAATAWATGCTTTCCTACTAGATAAGAACAGACGGGAAGCATTCTCACCCGTTTCCTTTTTCCATGCAAGACGGAATACATTTTTGTTGTTGTAGTGGCAACAAATACGTTTGTCATAATGCTCATGGGAAATCTTTCGACCCCTGACCTGTCCAACTCGCAGCTGTTGTTGGATGATGGATTTATGCATGTTCATGTGAAGCGAGAGGTTTTACTCCGCCCAAAGTCTGTCCACGAAAATGTATGTATGAAGGTCAATGAGCTTGTCGAATACGGTCAACAAAAAATCTAATTGCTAATTTACTACATGAAGCTTCTTTGATCGAATATTCGTTTCTTAATGGTTAAGTTGTTACGAATGGATTTATATAAGTGGACGCACGTGGCATTAAAGTTGTTTTGGGGTAAATTGCTTTATTTCATAGTTGTGCCTGTTGTCATAGAGATAGCTAGAGGACTCATCATTGATATAACTGTTTTAGCATGAACATTGCCATTGAGGGATCCACCATTTTAAACTTGTCAACTGTGTGGGGATTCCTGAGTTGGAGCAATCAGTGAATGTAGAAGAAAATTGACTACTTTTTAAAATAGGGGTGTGAACGTTTAAACAACATTGGGATCCTTAAAGTTAAGAAAAATCCTGTGTCTCCACAAATCTGCGTTTATTTTCAGCAAACTTAACACGTGTAAATATTTGTGCGAACATAAGATTCAACAACTGAGACATAAACTGAACAAGTTCCACAGACGTGACTAACAGACATGGAATAATGTGTCCCTGAACAAAGGGAGGGTCAAAATCAAACGTAACAGTCAGTATCTGGTGTGGCCACCAGCTGCATTAAGTACTGCAGTGCATCTCCTCCTCATAGACTGCACCAGATTTACCAGTTCTTGTTGTGAGATGTTACCCCACTCTCCACCAACGTGAATCCGACCATCGCCCCTAGTGAGACAAAACCGTGACTCATCAGTGAAGAGTACTTTTTGCCAGTCCTGTCTGGTCCAGCGATGGTGGGTTTGTGCCCATAGGCGACGTTGTTGCCGGTGATGTCTGGTTAGGACCTGCCTTACAACAGGCCTACAAGTCCTCAGCCCAGCCTCTCTCCGCCTATTGCGGACAGTCTGAGCACTGATGGAGGGATTGTGCATTCCTGGTGTAACTCGGGCAGTTGTTGTTGCCATCCTGTACCTGTCCCGCAGATGTGATGTTCGGATGTACAGATCCTGTGCAGGTGTTTTTACACGTGGTCTGCCACTGCAAGGACAATGCATGTTCATTAATTGTTTATGGTTCATTGAACGAGCAAGTGTTTAAACCCTTTACAATGAAGATCTGTGAAGTTATTTGGATTTTTACAAATTATCTTTGAAAGACAGGGTCCTAAAAAAGGGATGTTTCTTTTTTTGCTGAGTTTACATACAAATGTATAGACGAGCAATGACAGAGYGGCATAGGCCTTTGCCTTCTTGGGTACAGGAACAATGGTGGCCATCGTGAAGCATGTGGAGACAGCAGACTGGGATAGGGAGAGATTGAATGTGTCCGTTAAGACACCAGCTAGCTGGTCTGCGCATGCTCTGAGTATGCGGCTAGGGATGCTGTCTGGCCCGGCAGCCCTGCAAGGGTTAACATGTTTAAATGTCTTACTCACATTGGTCACGAAGGAGGAGAGCCCACAGTATTTGGTAGCGGGCCGTGTCAGTGGCACTGTATTATCCTCCAAGCGGGCGAAGAAGGTGTTTTAGCTTATCCAAAAGCAAGATGTCGGTGTCATTGACGTGGCTGGTTTGCCTTTTGTAGTCCGTGCTGGTCTGTGGACCCTGCCTGATATATGATATCCAATAGTTCTTGCTGGCTGTATGTAATAACACTTTAGATTTTCTGGGCTAACAATGTAAGAAATGATACATAAAAAAATGAAATACTGCATAGTTTCTTAAGGACTAAAAGCGAGGCAGACCTCTCTGTTGGCGCCTATTTGCCAGATGCGAGTGTTTGTGTTCTCGGAAGTACGGAGTTCTGAATTGATTCCTAGCGGAATCAACTCTTGAAAATCGGAAATGGAAGTTGACACCAGGGGAATCGAGGAATAAATGATTGGAGTCGAGAATTTATATTTTGAGTAGACTCTCCACCACTACGTACATCATCGTCTTAAACAGTTGGAAAAAATGGCAGAGAAAGGCAAGCGACAGCAGCAAAGTCCTTTATGGCAATACTTTGAGAAGTTAAATGAGAAGGAAATGCAAACTTTCTAAGGTGGAATTGTTGTACAGTAATAGTAGTACATGTGCAATGCTTAACCATCTGAAAGGGATGATGCTTCTGCAGGCAGCTGCATTGTGAATTCGCATGGAATTTTATGATTTTTTTTCCATTTGAATGGAAAACCGATAAAAAAATATATAAATAAATTGCGGTTTAAATGGGCAATTTGTCACATCTGTGCTTTAAAATGGAGATGGCCTAAATGTTGCTGCCCATGCTGTCACAGACGCTATAATGGCACATATACAAAGATGAGTCCTCTACCTATCTCTATGGCCTGTTGTTCACATGCGTATCTGCCCTCTCATTGGCTAGAATGGCCCCACCAATGGTCCATCCTGCCTTCCAGGCATTTATATTTCCATTGTTAGAGCGGTCACTTGAATATCTTGTAAATATAATAAACAATCTTTTTGTTAATGTGATTCCAGCATATCACTCACCACTCATCTTAGTTGAGTTCAACAGCAAGTATCCTGTAGCAGCTTCATCCATTTGATATGCATTTCCCACATCACATACACATATTGAAAAGCCAACAGTGAACTTCCTGGTAATAGTATCACCTAGGCTAATATCAGCAAGGGATGATTGACTGAGGGAAAATGTGATCATGGCTTTCTGGAAATTGAATTGTGTCTAAAGCCAGGGTGTCAAGCTCATTTTGACCTAGTGGCCGCATTTGGTCTTCAACGAGGTACGGAGGGCCGCACTGAAAACTGGTTATATTTTCTCGCCGTCGAAATTTGCAAAAGATAATTCCAAAAATGATGGATAGGGAACTTTGATACTCCCTGACTGTCTAGCTTTAATTTAGTTGATTATTGGCAAGATGGGCAGAATCAAGAAACTGTTTCAATGCATGTCCATTATTTTCCATGGACCATATTTGACATTCCTGGTCTAAAGGCTTGGGGTGGTCTGGGACTGGAGGGATTCCTTGCATTCATCATATCTTTTGGCTTTGGACGTGCATGCACACAAAGGTGACCATTTCTACCTGACTAGTGTGTGTGTGTTGGCACCCTAGTGCACTACTTTTGCCCTGGTACTACTTTTGCTCAGCACTTCTTCTTTTACCCTATGGGCCCTGGCCAAAAGTAGTGCACTATATAGGGGATAGGGTGCTATTTGAAACGCACACATGGTGTTATCTGGGCTACGCTAAGTGTGAKGATGATGATGTGATCCTTTTGTTGTGGACACTGACATGGGTCGGGTGGCTGTCTGATCTGGGCAAAGTGTGGCCTCTTGGCACTGACTCCTGGGGCTGAGAGAGGGCCAGCTGTTCGCATAGTGTGTGGGGATCAAATAAAATTTTATTCGTCACATGTGCCGAATACAACAGGTGTAGTAGACCTTACAGTGAAATGCTTACTTACGAGCCCCTAACCAACAATGCAGTAAAAAAAATGTATGAACAAGTAATTAAAGAGCAGCAGTAAAATATCAATAAGGAGACCTGAGACTATATACAGGGGGGTACCGGTACAAAGTGCAGGGGCACCGCTTAGTCGAGGTAATTGAGGAAATGTAGGTAGAGTTATTAAAGTGACTATGCATAGATTACAGCAACAGAGAGTAGCAGTGGTGTAGAAGCCTATTGGACCTAGACTTGGCTCTCCGGTACCCCTTGCTGTGCGGTAGCAGAGAGAACAGTCTATGACTAGGGTGGCTGGAGTCTTGAACAATTTTTAGGGCCTTCCTCTTACACTGCCTGGTATAGAGGTCCTGGATGACAGGAAACTTTGCCCCAGCGATGTACTGGGCCGTATGTACTACCCGCTGTAGTGCCTTGCGGTCGGAAGCAGTTGCCATACCAGGCAGTGATGCAACCAGTCAGGAGGATGCTCTCGATGGTGCAGCTGTACAACCTTTTGAGGATCTTAGGACCCATGCCAAATCTTTTCAGTCTCCTGAGGGGGAATAGGTTTTATCCTGCCCTCTTCACGACAGTCTTGTTGTGCTTGGACTATGTTAGTTTGTTGGTGATATGGACACCAAGGAACTTAAAGCTCTCAAACTGCTCCACTACAGCCACGTCGATGAGAAGGGGAATGTGTTCGGTCCTCTTTTTCCTGTAGTCCACAATCATCTCCTGCGTGAGCCATGTAGACCGATGTTGAAGGCTGGGAGGGGCATGCCACCTGTTCTACCACTTCCTGCTGCTGGTGTGGCAATGTGCCATGGAACTATGTTTAATTAAATAAGAATCTGTTCCCCTCCCTTTAGACACTCTTTCTAGTATGGTGGTCTGGCATTCACAGGGCATACAGCACTGTGGCTCTCATCTTTGACCTTTTGACTTGAGGCTTGTAAGAGAGCTGACAAATTCTCCAACACATGCAACGGATTTAAAATAAGAAACTTGGGTCTGAACTACATACATGGGCCTAGGTCTACATCTTCACTCCTCTCCTTTCCTCCTACTCTACCAAGTTTGTCCAAGTGTGGTTTGAGGTTGCTACAAAATACTAGGCTCATGTCTACGTCTTTCTTCACCCCGTCTCCTTTCTTCCTAGTTCCCAAGTTTGGTTTGAGTAGAGGTCGCAACGAACTACATAGGCCTAATGAACATATCCACCGCTCTCTCATTTTTTCCTCCCCAAGCTGTGTGGTGTGGTTTGAGGCAAACTACATGGGCATTCATCTTCTTCAACCCTCTTTCTCGCAGTTTTTTTCCTCTTCCAAAGCCGCCTCCAAGTTTTGTTTGTGTGGTTTGAGGTCGCAACAAAGTATTCAGTAATTGTAGTCGACTTTCACGCTCAGATGGCCTCACGGCGTGTTTATTTAGCGAAGATCAGATGCATTCACCAGGGTGTTTCTGTAATTGACACAGTGGGATAGCTAGTTATTTACCCATATACAGCACGCCTGGTTGGCTGGTATACTACAGAGCACATGAACAGGATATACAGTGTAATATCAATGTGCATGACTTTAGGCTATATTTTGAGGGCTGAAAGTTTGAAAAAGGTAAGCCACCACGACTGATACTTTGGGTCAACTTCAGCCAACCAAGGTAAATCCCAAAACCACGTTAGGTTGTATGAAGCGTCCCTGTGGCAGTGGCACTTGCTGTAGGCCTTGCTAATAAAATGTTGAAGATTGCGATGGCATGCATATGCTCTACAACACATGGGGTGAGTTAGAAGGGTATACTGTCCAAGTTGAGTGGAATCAGCTTGGTATTGTCACAATACAATCTATTTATTTTTTATTTTTACTTCGATACCATCACGATACTCGATACCAAAGTGAAAAAGAAGGCATATTAGCCAAAGTCACAGAATGGCACTTGATCCAGACAGACCTTTTGAGTTCAATATCATAACATTTKAATTTTTTGATAAATCAATTATACAATCAATTTGACTTTGGTTTAAAAAAAACTATCTAACGACCATAATATAACGTCATAATTTATTTTGTATGTTAAATCTCTAGTCTATTGATAAACTGTATATATCAAGATGTAGCCTAGGCCTATTTACAATACAGGTGAATGAATATTCAATAGGATTGTGTGCATGCATTGTGTTTAGCATTTTCTAGTTGAATTCATGGGGCTATAGATGAAAACCAATCTGTTCCCCTTCCATTTGGGACTTATTGCACCGATCAACGATATTTGCATTGAAGAAGAAATCTCTTTTATAAAAGTGCGCGCGGTCTCTCTTTAAGACCCACGATGTCATTCACACCCACTCAGTTCGAGGCTCGAGCAAAGATTCTCTTGAATAGGAGTGAACAATACGTTTCAACATTTCCACATGCCGTGTTGAATTATTCAATTGTGTTAACTTCTGTGCAGCATGAGTGGTGACGCAGCCCAGACTCCCACTGAGTGCAGTTGTTCCTCAGGACATGCTGGAGCTTGCAAGGAGTAAGTGCATCAGGCACGGTGCTCTCGCACTATAAGGGGACATCGGCTGCGCTGATACAGATCCTCAATCAGTAGACAACGTGACACACATTTTGACAGAAGTACTGAAAGTAATACATTCTAGTACCGAACCGTTTTTCATGATCTAGTATCCAAAAAGTACCAAAGTTTTGGTATACCGTGCAACACTAAATACGCTGCCAATCCAGGGTTGTGTTCATGATTGGGGAACGCAACGGAAAATTAAATCCGGCTACTAGTGAGTTCTGGCCGCCCAACTACCTGCCTRCTTGATCCCATCCCCTCCTCCCTTCTCCAGACAATCTCTGGAAATATTGTCGCGTCCCTCATCAACTCATCCTTGATCACTGGCTGCRTCCCCTCTGACTCCAGAGTCGCTCCCCTCCTCAAGAAACCAACACTCGACCCCTCTGACATCAAACTACATAACCGTATCCCTTCTTTCTGTTCTTTCCAAAGCACTTGAGTTTGCTGTCTGGTTATCTCTCTCAGAACGTTCTTATTGACCGTAACTAGTCAGGCTTCGAGACTTGTCACTCAACCGAGACCGATTTCCTCTGTGGCACTGCACTGCCAAAGCGGACTCTCTGTCCTTTGTTCTCATCCATCAGATCGTCCTCTCAGGGCTGGGTGTCTCAGGCTCTGAACAATCTTGGATTGCATCCTGCCTGGCAGGCAGCTACTACCAGGTGACGTGGAGCGGATCTGTGTCTGCACTACCTACTCACTACTGTTGTCCTTCAGGGCTCGGTTCTAGGCACACTTCTCTCTCTACACCGTCACTCGACTCATATCCTCACATGGTCTCTCCTATCATTGATATGCGGATGACACTCAACTACTTTTCTCCTTCCCACCTTCTGACACCCAGATGGCGACACGCATCTCTGCGTGCCAGACAGATATGTTGACCCACCACCTCAAGCTCAACATCAACAAGAGGGAGCTTATCTTCCTCTCTGGGAAGGCCTGATTGCTCCAAGACCTCTCCATCACGGTTGACAACTCCACAGTTTCTCCCTCCCAGAGAGCAAAGAAACTTGGCATAACTCTGGACAACACCCTGTCATTCTCTGCAAACATCAAAGTAGTGACTCACTTGCGCAGGTTCATGCTCTACAACATCCGTAGAGTACGAGCCTACCTCACACAGGAAGCGGTGTAGTTCCTAATCCGGGCACTTGTCATCTCCCATCTGGACTACTGCAACACGCTGTTGGCTGGGCTCCCCGCTTGTGCCATCAAACCCCTGTAATTTATCCAGAACACTGCAGCCCGCCTGGTGTTCAACCTTCCCAAGTTCTCCCATGTCACCCTGCGACTCCACTGGCTTCCAGTTGAAGCTCGCATTCACTACAAGACCATGATACTTGCCTATGGAGAAGCAAGAGGAACTGCCCCTCCCTACGTTCAGGCTACGATCAAACCCTACATCCCAACCTGAGAACTTAGCCACCTCTGGTCACCCCTACGGGAGGGCAGCTCCCGCTCAGCCCAGTCAAAGCCCTTCTCTGTCCTGGCACCCCAATGGTGGAATCAGCTTCCCGCTGAAGTTGGACAGCAGAGTCCCTGCCCATCTTCTGAAAACATCTGAAGCTCTAACTCTTCAAAGAGTACCCCCCGTAAAAAAAAAGTTTTTAAAAGTAATTTGTGTGCTCGCACTTTTTATTGATGAAAAATGTACTTGCTATGACTGAGATGTGGTTGTCCCACCTAGCTATTTTAAGATTAATGCACTACGGGATGCACTATGTAAGTCGCTCTGGAGTGTCTGCTAAATGGCTAAAATGTAAAACATTTTGCAATGGAAAGTTACAATAAGCATTTATTATTGGACAAGTCGAGGTAGTCCCAGTCCATCCCTGTTTCAGTTTTTTTTCTTCTCGTTGGTGCCTTATGAACAGGACCCAGATGGAACAAGTGCACACTACAGGGAAAATTACACATTATTGGGACGCAGAACCAGTATACAAGCAGTAACATTCAGGTGGCCATGACTGTATTAGATGTAAGTAGAAGCCTATGTATTGTTGTCCATTATTTTAATCCATTTATGGTAGGATTAGGGTAAACAAATATACAATTTTTTTTGTGTGTGTGTATATGGGGGGAGATTGTAAACTGATAGACAATTACAGTTGAAGTCGGAAGTTTACATACACTTAGGTTGGCGTCATTTAAAACTAGTTTTTCAACCACTCCACAAATTTCTTGTTAACAAACTATAGTTTTGGCAAGTCGGTTAGGACGTCTACTTTGTGCATGACACAAGTCATGACACAAGTTCCAACAATTGTTTACAGACAGATTATTTCACTTATAATTCACTGTATCACATTTCCAGTGGGTCAGAAGTTTACATACACTAAGTCGACTGGTCCTTTTAAACAGCTTAGAAAATTCCAGAAAATGGAGTCATGGCTTTAGAAGCTTCTGATAGGCTAATTGACATAATTTGAGTCAATTGGGGGTGTACCTGTGGATGTATTTAAAGGCCCACCTTCAAACTCAGTGTCTCTTTGCTTGACATCATGGGAAAATCAAAAGAAATCAGCCAAGACCTCAGAAGAAAAATGGTAGACCTCCAAGTCTGGTTCATCCTTGGGAGCAATTTCTTAATGCCTGAAGGTACCACATTCATCTGTGCAAACAATAGTATAAACACCATGGGACCACGCAGGAATCATACCGCTCAGGAAAGAGAYGCATTCTGTCTCCTAGAGATGAATGTACTTTGGTGTGAAAAGTGCAAATCCATCCCAGAACAACAGCAAAGGACTATGTGAAGATGCTGGAGAAACCGGTACAAAAGTATCTATATCCACAGTAAAACAAGTCCTATATCGACATAACCTGAAAGGCAGCTCAGCAAGGAAGAAGCCACTGCTCCAAAACTGCCATTAAAAAAAGCCAGACTATGGTTTGCAACTGCACGTGGGGACAAAGATYGTACTTTTTGGAGAAATGTCCTCTGGTCTGATGAAACAAAAATAGAACTGTTTGGCCATAATGACCATCATCGTTATGTTTGGAGGAAAAAGGGGGGATGCTTGCAAGCTGAAGAACACCATCCCAACCGTGAAGCACGGGGGTGGCAGAATCATGTTGTGGGGGTGCTTTGCTGCAGGTGGGACTGGTGTACTTCACAAAATAGATGGCATCACGAGGAGGGAAATTAGGTGGATATATCGAAGCAACATCTCAAGACATCAGTCAGGAAGCTAAAGCTTGTTCGCAAATGGGTCTTCCAAATAGACAATGACCACAAGCACACTTCCAAAGTTGTGGCAAAATGGCTTAGGGACAACAAAGTCAAGGTATTGGAGTGGCCATCACACAGCCCTGATCTCAATTTTATAGAGGCAAGGAGGCCTACAAACCTGACTCAGTTACACAAGCTCTGTCAGGAGGAATCAGTCCATATTCACCCAACGTATTGTGGGAAGCTGGTGGAAGACTACCCGAAATGTTTGACCCAAGTTAAACAATTTATRGGCAATGCTACCAAATACTAATTGAGTGTATGTAAACTTCTGACCCACTAGGAATGTGATGAAAGAAATAAAAGCTGGAATAAATAATTATCTTATTCTGACATTTCACATTCTTAAAATAAAGTGGTGATCCTAACTGGCCTAAGACAGGGAAGTTTTACTAGGGTTAAATGTCTGGAATTGTGAAACTGATTTTAAATGTATTAGGCTATGGTGTGTGTAAACTTCTGACTTCAATTGTACATTGATACAACCTGCACTCTATCTGCAATATTAAAACTGATTGAACCCTAAAATAAATACAAAATAGAAAATAACATCCGAAAAAACATCCAGGCCAGGTCAGAGAATGTGSGCAGCAGCTTTGGATGGGCAGCAGGGGCCAGGAGGGCATGTGGGTTGGCTGGGTAACCTTTCCCTCTTGGACAGAGGCCTAAGTGGAGCGGAAAGCTGCTGTCTAGTTGGTGACTGACCGTCTTAAGACGCATTGGAGGGACGCCATCTCAGCAGAAGACTGTAAACAAAAAATAACTGGACTCGAGTGGGGTTCTGTGACGTTGCTTATTTATTAAGGGCCCCTTTCAAACAGCAGCCTACTCTGGGTTTAATAACTAACGTAGTAGCTTATTTTCTTTATTTGGTGGGCTTTTCTAAGCCATAAATACTCCAGACTAGAAACCTTTGTTTTATCTGGGTCTGCCTTCAGTGTATCTTGGTCTGTAGTAGCTGGTTGTAACAGGCTGCTGGTCTTTCTATATCCCTGCAACAGTCTTCTTCACCTGATGCTAGATTTGYATTCTACCTCCAGCTAGACCACAGTTGACTTGCTTCAGCCTAAGCCAGGTTCCTATTTGCCTATCTTCATTAATCCATTCACTAGGGTGTCCAATCAAAGGCGCATCTTTTGACCAATACGTAAAATAAATTGTCTATAATCCTCTAAGAAACCCATTGGTTCAAACCTCGTGTCGCCTATCATAATCCGTTCTGAAGTTATTTTAGTTTTTTTTTACCTTTGTAGGATGGCCAAAATTTGGGTGACTAAATCAATGAGGCCAGAGTAAAAAAAAAATGGAAAAGCTGTGCAAGAATTAAGGCTAACTGACAGGCTCACTGTTGAACTTGTCATCTTCTCGAATCCGGAGGACATAAAACAATATAAAGGTAAAATAGATATTACGTGATATTTTCATCTTTATGCAAAATTCCTGTTCTTTTAAAAATATATTTCTCACAAAAACAAGCATAACTCTGAGATGTCAACAGAGCACTGAGCGTACGGCAAGCTTTTTATTTTCAAAGCCTTTAACATTTAATTCAGTTTGTCGTTTGTATTTGGCTTTTTGCGACTTGAAGAAAACAACTTTGCAGACCACCACAACATGCAAAATCCTTAAGATGCTTACTCGACCGCTCTGTCAAACAGAGCTCGGTGCTAATCGGATGTGTTGTGTTAACGAAATCTTTTTTTAGATGCTGAATGTTAATGATATGTTAGAGAAAGACCCCACTGAACGATTCAAAACATTAAGAAATGATATTTGTCTTGGTAAAATGTGTTTTATAACATAAGGAAGTGAAATTTCATCTCCTCTGGGCTGAGTGGGTGGACACGCTACGTTCACACCCTGACTCAGCCTAATTTGCATCCCTCCTCATCCATAACCACCGTCACCAGGGACACTCCATATGATTATGGAGCTAATGGGGCGGGTCTTGTCATCAGGCCCTGGCTGCCTCTTGTCAACATGGAGCCCTATTCACAGCATGATTGGACACGTCTGTCTTCATCAGGGGAAATGCAACAATGAAAATTAGGCCATATTGTGGCAGAATTGGAGTTAATGCTGGGATGGAAACATCTTAATGGGGCCTTCATCAGAGCACTGATGTACTGATTATGGACAACTGTGATGGTCCTCCAGCAGGCAAGCAGCACCTCGGAAATTAGATGAGATATCACAGAGCTGTGTGTGTGCCCGTAGCCGGGGTGACTCGAGGTGCAGCCTGCCCTGCCTGTGTGATCTGCGCCTAACCACCACCTCGTATGGAAATTGGTCAGATATCACAGAACAT
This sequence comes from Salvelinus sp. IW2-2015, assembly GCF_002910315.2. Classification (NCBI taxonomy): domain Eukaryota; kingdom Metazoa; phylum Chordata; class Actinopteri; order Salmoniformes; family Salmonidae; genus Salvelinus; species Salvelinus sp. IW2-2015. The sequence goes on from NC_036866.1 coordinate 47,149,390, forward strand.
AGGCCAGACAGACTTGCAGACATCACACCAGAAACACATTGCCAATTCCTTGGTGCCTGTTGTCAGGTGCTTTTCTGGAGTGAGAGTGATGTGGAGACTGCTATGCCTGTGTGATCTAACTGCCTCCGCGCCGAGGCTAGAACACACAGCCCTGTGGCGTCTGCATCTCTGGTTGAGTGGTATTTCTATTCTGAGATAGTAATTATTCATCCACTCTGACAACCAATACCTGGCTGGGCCCTTCCCGTCTGACTTGTCAGGTTGGAAAGAGAATCAGAAGTGAGATGGAGACCCTTTATACACTTGACAGCGGTCTGATGTTAGGGGGGGATAGAGAAGAGCTTTTCTCTGTGTTTGAGAGTGACAAGGCTACATTGCAGTTGGACTGGGAAGAACCACTGATCTACAAATCATCTTGCATCCCAAATCTAACTACTCATGGATCAAGATAAGTGATTTCTGTGCCTTGCCCTGCTCAAACTGATCCCTTCCAACATGTGGTTTTCTCTCTTGGTCATGTCGAAGCAGCACTCAGTGGCATTTTAAATTACTATGGCTTTCTTGAAGAACAAGTATCACTATTCAGGATAGTCTGGTTATTCTCAGAAAATGTCTGTTTCGCTTGTCTGCCCTTCCTCAGAAATGTTAAGCCCTCGTCCACGACTCCACAATGTAAACTGCGACTTTTCATCCCCAAATAAAACGAGAGCGCAAGAGCCCTGCTGAGGAAAGGAGCATGAACTATAACTAAGTTTGGCCGGTATCCAGATAGTCATACCTGCTAGGCAAAGCCCCGCCTTATCTCAGCTCACTGGTCACCATCGCAGAACCACGCTCCAGCAGGTATTTGTGGTCATCCACAAAGCCAACACTTCCTTTGGCTGCCTTTCCTTCCAGTTCTCTGCTGCCAATGACTGGAACGAACTGCAAAAATCACTGAAGCTGGAGACTCATATCTCTCTCACTAGCTTTAAGCACCAGCTGTCAGAGCAGCTCACAGATCACTGCACCTGTACATAGCCCATCTGTAAATAGCCCATCCAACTACCTCATCCCCATACTTTTATTTATTTTGCTCCTTTGCACCCCAGTATCTCTACTTGCACACATCTTCTGCACATCTATCACTCCAGTATTTAATTGCTATATTGTAATTATTTTGCCACTATGGCCTATTTATTGCCTTACTTCCCTTATCCTACCTCATTTGCACAAACTGTATATAGACTTTTTCTATTGTGTTATTGACTGTACGTTTGTTTATTCCATGTGTAACTCTGTGTTGTTTGTGTCGCACTGCTTTGCTTTATCTTGGCCAGGTCGCAGTTGTAAATGAGAACTTGTTCTCCACTAGCCTACCTGGTTAAATAAAGGTGAAATCAAAAAAATACCGTTCCTATACCATAGGGGATTGATTGTCTCTGCTGTAACGAAGCTTTCTCTTGCAACCTAGCCATTTAGCTAGTAGGTTAGCAAACCAAATGCATAGCTGGAGAGAATTTATTTGGCACATCTTACATAGTCTATGCCACTGCTTAGAACTAAGTGAGCCATTATTTTCAATACCAAAAATGTATATTTCAAAATACCCCTTTCTTTACTAACATTGGTAATCTTTCTTTACTACAACTATGAATTGAACCATCACATAAAGCAGCACTGGATTATATCACAGGGTGTGGGCCTATGAATGTTGATTTTTGTTGTTGTTGTTGAGGTAGATCGTCAAGTGATTCCAACCAAGCTAAGTAAAAGCCATATATTCCAAGTCGAAGGCCATTAATTTAGGATGCATACAGAACCCAACAAACGTGTGACGCTTTTGAGAAGGTGGCTGATGACATGTATTCTCGTATATGATATCAGTGGCTCAGTGCTGCCTCAGTGACAGTCTCTATAATGGGAGCAACTAGGAAAAGTGTAGCAGTGCAGCTGATATGCTTCTGCGCTCAGACCACAGCAAATCTCCAGGCATATGGTCCCAGTAAATCATGTTATTTTGTGGGAAGAGCAGCAGCAGTTATGCTAATGTCAGCTTGAACCTGTCAGCTGCTCCGGGACCTGTCAGCTGCTCCGAGGTGTCTTGGAGCCAGGTCACTTGCCACATCACAGCGACAGGCCCTCCTGGCCTAACTGACTTTCTCTGGTCTGGGACATAATTATTGGGGCACACTAGCAAAATAGTTGCAACTTGAAAACGAGTGTTTCTTATTGGACAAGCTGGAGCCAGTTTCATTTGAAATGATCCCCACTGGAGTGAGCTCCCCAGTGACGGTTTATGGCTTTTACATGTGGGAGCCCTTTCCAAGCAAGGGGAGTAAAGAAAGGAAGAAGGTTGTGAGTMATTTGGATTGGAACTTGCATTTGGTGTGGTGGCTGGGCAAATGACCACTGGTACTGACTGTTCAATTCCCGGGACCAACCATACGTCTAGCTTGGGTAGTGTTGAAGTATTTATCCAGTATTGGGATCATTATTATGTTTCAGCAATTCACACCACATGTATCTAGTTTAGAGGTCGACCGATTAATCGGAATGGCCGATTTTAATTAGGGCCGATTTCAAGTTTTCATAACAATCGGAAATCCGTATTTTTGGACACCGATTTGGGCATTTTTAATTTTTAACACCTTTTATTTAACTAGGCAAGTCAGTKAAGAACACATTCTTATTTTCAATGACGGCCTAGGAACGGTGGGTTAACCTCTCTAGGGTATGTGGGACGGTAGCGTCTCACCTCGTCAACAGCTAGTGAACTGCAGGGCTCCAAATTCAAAACAACAGAAATCCCACAATTAAAATTCCTCAAACATACATGTATTTTACACCATTTTAAAGATACACTTGTTGTAAATCCAGCCACAGTGTCTGATTTCAAAAAGGCTTTTCGACGAAAGCAAACCAAACGATTATGTTAGGTCAGAGCCAAGTCACAGGAAAAAACAGCCATTTTTCCAGTCAAAGAGAGGAGTCACAAAAAACAGAAATATAGATAAAATGAATCACTAACCTTTGATGATCTTCACCAGATGACACTCATAGGACTTCATGTTACACAATACATGTATGTTTTGTTCTGTAAAGTTCATATTTATATCTAAAAAATCTGTTTACATTGGCGTGTTATGTTCAGTAGTTCCAAAACATCTGGTGATTTTGCAGAGAGCCACATCAATTTACAGAAATAGTCAACATAAATGTTGATGAAAATACAAGTGTTATACATGGAATTTTAGATCCACTTTTCCTTAATGCAACCGCGGTGTCAGATTTCAAAAAAAACTTTACGGAAAAAGCAAACCATGCAATAATCTGAGTACGGCGCTCAGACGACAAATCAACCCAAAGAGATATCCGCCATGTTGGAGTCAACAGAAGTCAGAAATAGCATTATAAATATTCGCTTACCTTTGATGATCTTCATCAGAATGCACTCCCAGGAGTCCCAGTTCCACAATAAATGTTTGTTTTGTTCGATAATGTCCATTTATGTCCAAATTCCTCCTTGTTGTTCGCGCGTTCAGTACACAATCTAAACTCACGACGCGCAGGCAGGTCCAGGCAAAAGTTCTGACAAAGTCATATTACAGTCCGTAGAAACATGTCAAGCGAAGTATAGAATCAATCTTTAGGATATTTTTAACATAAATCTTCAATAATGTTCCAACCGGAGAATTCCTTTGTCTTCAGAAATGCAATGGAACTCAAGCTAACTCTCACATGAGCGAGCATGGTCAGCTCATGGGAGACCTTACTCAATCCCCTCTCATTCGCTCCCACCTCACAGTAGAAGCGTCAAACAAGGTTCTAAAGACTGTTGACATCTAGTGGAAGCCACATGACCCCATTTCCACTATCTTGGATAAGCAAAGAGTTGAAAAACTACAAACCTCAGATTTCCCACTTCCTGGTTGGATTTTTTCTCAGGTTTTTGCCTGCCATATARGTTATGTTATAYTCACAGACATTATTCAAACAGTTTTAGAAACTTCAGAGTGTTTTCTATCCAAATGTACTAATAATATGCATATCCTAGCATCCGGGCCTGGGTAGCAGGCAGTTTACTCTGGGCATGCTTTTCATCCGGACATGAAAATACTGCCCCCTACCCCAAAGAAGTTAACTGCCTTGTTCAGGGGCAGAACGACAGATTTTTACCTTGTCAGCTCGGGGATTGGATTCAATCTTGCAACCTTATGGTTAACTAGTTAACTAACTAACTGCATATAACCGATGCTGTGCGCATTCGCGAAAAAAGCACTGTCGTTGCACCAATGTGTACCTAACCATAAACATCAATGCTTTTCTTAAAATCAATACACAAGTATATATTTTTAAACCTGCATATTTAGTTAATATTGCCTGCTAATATGAATTTCTTTTAACTAGGGAAATTGTGTCACTTGTCTTGCGTTCTGTGCAAGCAGAGTCAGGGTATATGCAGCAGTTTGGTCCACCTGGCTCGTTGCAAACTGTGTGAAGACCATTCCTTCCTAACAAAAACCGTAATTAATTTGCCAGAATTTTACATAATTATGACATAACATTTTAAGGTTGTGCAATGTAACCGCAATATTTAGACTTAGGGATGCCACCCGTTATATAAAATACGTAATGGTTCTGTATTTCACTGAAAGAATAAATGTTTTGTTTTCGTAATGATAGTTTCTGGATTTGAACATATTAATGACCAAAGGCTCGTATTTCTGTGTGTTTATTATATAATAATTAAGTCTATGATTTGATAGAGCAGTCTGACTGGGTGGTGGTAGGCAGCAGCAGGCTCGTAAGCATTCATTCAAACAGCACTTTTCTGTGTTTGCCAGCAGCTCTTCGCTGTGCTTCAAGCATTGAGCTGTTTATGACTTCAAGCCTATCAACTCCCGAGATTAGGCTGGCAATCCTAAAGTGCCTATTAGAACATCCAATAGTCAAAGGTATATGAAATACAAATGGTATAGAGAGAAAGTCCTATAATTCCTATAATAACTACAACCTAAAACTTCTTAACTGGGAATAATGAAGACTCATGTTAAAAGGAACCACCAGCTTTCGTATGTTCTGAGCAAGGAACTTAAACGTTAGCTTTTTTACCTGGCACATATTGCACTTTTACTTCTCCAACACTGTTTTCGCATTATTTAAACCAAATTGAACAGGTTTCATTATTTATTTGAGACTAAATTTATTTTATTTATGTATTAAGTTAAAATAAGTGTTCATTCAGTATTGTTGTAATTGTTAGAAATTATGTTGTTGTAATCATTACATTATATATACATTTWWAAAAAATCGTCCGATTTAATCAGYATTGGCTTTTTTTGGTCCTTTAATAATCGGCATCAGAGTTGAAAAATCATAATCGGTCGACCTCTAGTTTTGATTGTTAGTGTCTATATACATATATCACCAGTAGTACAGTGCCTTGCAAAAGTATTCATCCCCCTTGGCATTTTTCCTATTTTGTTGCATTACAACCTGTAATTTAATTTGTATTTTTTGTGGATTTCATGTAATGGACATACACAAAATAGTCCAAATTGGTGAAGTGAAATGAAAACAAATACTTGTTTCAGAAAAATACAAAATGGAAAAGTGGTGTGTGCATATGTATTCACCTCCTTTGCTACGAAGCCCCTAAATAAGATGTGGTGCAACCAATTACCTTCAGAAATCGCATAATTAGTTAGATTGCACACAGGTGGACTTAAATAAAGTGTCACATGATCTCAGTGTATATATACACCTGTTCTGAAAGGCCCCAGAGTGTGCAACACCACTAAGCGGCACCATGAAGACCAAGGAGCTCTCCAAACAGGTCAGGGACAAAGTTGTGGAGAAGTACAGATCAGGGTTGGGTTATAAAAAAATATCAAACTTTGAACATCCCACGGAGCACCATTTAAATCTATTATTACAAAATGGAAAGAATATGTCACCACAACAAACCTGCCAAGAGAGGGACACCCACCAAAACTCACGGACCAGGCAAGGAGGGCATTAATCAGAGCGGCAACAAAGAGACCAAAGATAACCCTGAAGGAGCTGCAAAACTCCACAGCGGAGATTGGAGTATCAGTCCATAGGACCACTTTAAGCCATACACTCCGCAGAGCTGGGCTTTACAGAAGAGTGGCCAGAAAAAAGCCATTGCTTAAAGGAAAAAATAAGCAAACACCTTTGGTGTTTGCCAAAAGGCATGTGAGAGACATTTGGAAGAAGGTGCTCTGGTTMGATGAGACTAAAATTGAGCTTTTTGGCCATCAAGCAAAACGCTATGTCTGGCGCAAACCCTACACCTCTCATCACCCCAAGAACACATCCCCACATTGAAGCATGGTGGTGGCAGCATCATGCTGGTCAGAATTGAAGGAATGATGGATGGCGCTAAATACAGGGAAATTCTTGAGGGAAACCTGTGTTCATCCCAGTCTTCCAGAGATTTGAGACTGGGATGGAGGTTCACCTTTCAGCAGGTCAATGACCCTAAGCATACTGCTAAAGCAATACTCGAGTGGTTTAAGGGGAAACATTTAAATGGCCAGATCTCAATCCAACTGATAATCTGTGGTATGAAAGATTGCTGTACACCAACTTAACCCATCCAACTTGAAGGAGCTGGAGCAGTTTTGCCTTGAAGAATGGGCATAAATGCCAGTAGCTAGATGTACCAAGCTTATAGAGACATACCCCAAGAGACTTGCAACAATTACAGCTGCAAAAGGTGGCTCTACAAAGTATTGACTTTGAATAGTTATGCATGCTCAAGTTTTCAGTTTTTTTGTCTTATTTCTTGCATCTTCAAAGTGGTAGGCATGTTGTGTAAATCAAATGATACCCCCCCCCCCCCAAAAAAAAAAACATCAATTTTAATTCCAGATTGTAAGGCAAAAAAATAGGAAAAATGCCAAGGGGGTGAATACTTTCGCAAGCCACTGTACATGTCCCATTCATTTCTAATCTTCAATGTTTGTTTGGTTACTGTAATGTCTGTTAATGCATTCAATATATCATTATTCCAGTCTTTTTACCGTTCTCAATGTTGGAGTGAGTGGACACATTGTGTGGCTTAGTTTGAGCGCACAAAACTAAGCTACTCTTGTGGGAAGTTTTGTTTTGTTTTTATTTATTTGAATCTATTTACGAGATTTGTCAATTTTGTCAATGTCTTTTGTTTGGAGCACGCCTGTTAATGTTGAGTAAGGACGTGCACCTGATTACGCGTAGAAGTAGGCCTAAAGGCTACCTGGCCTGCTTGCAAATGAAGGCATATAAACGTGCCCATTTGGGGATCTAATAGTATTTCTGATTGGCTTAATGTACCACCACTAATGAGCTGTGGAGCTTCTCAAAGTAATGTTTTCTTCAACACAAACAGCAAGCTAACAAAGTCTGTTTTTACATCTATTGAGAATGACAATTCCAATGTATTTGAGAAATCTTTCCAGCTCTCTCCCTTTCATAACCACTCAGCGTGAAAGGGAAAAATATCATGCTCTAATCCAGTGGAAACATCATAAAATAGGCCTACCTGATTACTCATATCCCCTGTGCAAATAGCCTACAGCTGTAGCGGGAAACAGAGGGCCCAGAATATTTTATATCCCCAAATGGGCAATGTTGCAAGGAGCTTCAGGCAGGACCCAAGTTAATTGTTGATAAAATGTTTCAAGTTCGTTGCAGACAGGCCATGCGTAGCCAATGTGATTTTATAGTATATTTATTTTCATCAGGATATTTTTTACCTGCAGGCTGTATTGCTTTTATTTGTTTGCTGTTTTTACATAGATGGCAATAGAAGTTACTTTTTAGGTTTATCATTTTCATTATAGATTTGGATAGCATTTTGATTAACTACACGACAATGATTTTGAGATATGGAGAAGTTATTATAAATTAAATGAAACCGTTCCGCAAAAATAAATTGGCATTCCACATGAAAGTTGGCTGACTCCTCGTGTAGCCTATTACAGGCAACTTCAGGAGCGTAACGGCAGAAACTTACGAAAGCCAGTAGGAGCTCTCTCACTCACACACATTTAGAAATAATATGGAAAAATACACGTTTTAAAATTTCAACCAATCGGTTGGTCAAAGAACAGACTACTTTCGGTCGACCAAGTTTTGTTTTGTTTTAGTCAGGGACYGACCTAATTATGTGACAGGCAGCTGTGTCTGAGATTGTAGATGTATGAGAAGGCAGGCAAAATGGTGTCAGAGAAAGGCTGCCTGGATCTGGCAACTAGATAAATGGTGTCACACACCACAATGCCCGTTGCGGTGGTTTAGTGAGACGTAGCATTGGATGGGAGGATTACAAAGCGTCCCTCTGACTCACCACAGGCCCATTGTTACTGTATAGGGGATCTATCTGTGAATAGTGTTCTCTCCAGCATCCGAACAATATGCAATTGTGTCCGCTGTTGCTGCGCTCGGGATAGCATAGAGAGAATTCATAGATTGGGGACCATCACAGTAGGATTACTGTAAAATGGGGTTAGTCTATTCTAGTGATTGTATTTCTAAGTGCTGATGGTGGAAGCTGGTAGGTTACTCCCTGTTCCATCGCCAAGCTAGACCAGCGCCTGAGGAGGGAGATGGTGATGGGCTACAATCCTCTCTCTGCTAACTCCCAGCGTTTTAGAGAGGTGTTAAGAGGGTCAAACATTTTGCAACAACAATAGAAAGGGAGCTTTTCTTATTGGACAATTTCAGATAGTACAGTACCTCCCTGCTTCACTGTGTTTAGGACTGCTATCTTCTGGTTAGTGCGGACTGACCACTACACTGCTGTGCCGAGGCCTTGCTGCTGAGTGGATCCTGTACAGATATCTGTCGGGGTTGTTGGTGAGGGGCAGTGAAGTCGCCCCTTCGCTTTGTGTCTTTAAATTGTCGTTTGGATGTATTGGCTCCAGTAGGAAAGTAAAAAAAAAAAAAAAAAATCTTCAATTTTTCCCCTGAAAGAAGAGTTATTTGTGAAGTGTGTTGGATCTGGGTCTTTTTAAGAGTTGGCTTTCCAGAGGACCGACAGTGAGGAGTCAGAATGTCGTTTAGGTCGTCCCTTGGTGTCTCGGCAGAGCGTTTGGGCTCTATGTGTAAGAGATGGATGGCTCGTGTCCAAAGGTCTGTATACTTGTAACTCTCTGTCCCTTTATTTAACCTAGTCACCCTGGCACACACCCTGTTTCTTTGTCTCCCTCAGTCCCTCTGCTTACTATCCCATTAACTAATCGCCAGGTGTGTGTGCCAGTCGCCAGCTTTCTCACACCAGGAGTCCCTTGGGTCCTCAATTGGATGTACACACACACACTAGAGCTGGCCGGTAGACCTTATTTTACTATATACCGGTATTGATGCACGGACCGGTTTGGGTTTTTACTTTAGCTTCTATAATGTTATTTTTATGTTTGGTTTGTTGAATGTGATACGCCGTGTGTAACGTACTAGAGGTCGACAATTATGATTTTTCAACGCCGATACCGATTATTGGAGGACCAAATAAAGCCGATACCGATTAATCAACCGTTTTATTTTTATATATATTTGTAATAATGACAATTAAACAATACTGAATGAACACTTTTATTTGAACTTAATATAATACATCAATAAAATCAATTTAGTCTCAAACAAATAATGATGTGTTGGAGAAGAAAGTAAAAGTGCAATATGTGCCATGTAAAAAATCTAACGTTTAAGTTCCTTGCTCAGAATATGAGAACATTTGAAAGCTGGTGGTTCCTTTTTAACATGAGTCTTCAATATTCCCAGTTAAGGAGTTTTAGGTTGTAGTTATTATAGGACTATTTCTCTATATACGATTTGTATTTCATATACCTTTGACTATTGGATGTTCTTATAGGCACTATAGCATTGCCAGCCTAATCTCAGGAGTTGATAGGCTTGAAGTCATAAACAGCTCAATGCTTGAAGCACAGCGAAGAGCTGCAGGCAAACGCAGGAAAGTGCTGTTTTAATGAATGCTTACGAGCATGTTGCTGCCTACCACCGCCCAGTCAGACTGCTCTATCAAATATCAAATCATAGACTTAATTATAATGTGATTCGATGGTAAATTTACAGGCACCGCATTGATTATATGCAACGCAGGACAAGCTAGATAAACTAGTAATATCATCAACCATGTGTTGTTAACTAGTGATTATATTAAGATTGTATTTTATAAGATAAGTTTAATGCTAGCTAGCACTTACCTTGGCTCCTTGCTGCACTTACGTAACAGGTAGTCAGCCTGCCACGCAGTCTCCTCGTGGAGTGCAATGTAATTGGCCATAATCGGTGTCCAAAAATGCCGATTACCGATTGTTATGAGAACTTGAAATCGGCCCTAATTAATCGGCCGTTCCGATTAATCGGTCAACCTCTATAATGTACATTTTCATAGTTTTCTTCGCTACTTCAGTCAGCTCTCTCCGCTCTCTCTCCATGCCACTTTCCAGACAGACCTAGCCACGCCCCGTCACTCAAGGATCGCGTTTGTTGTTGCTCGACCACGATACACTTGTGTTCAGTCTGCATTGTCATGCAACAATGTTGATGATGACAATGCTTTTTCCACTTTGCTTCTTAATATAAATCCACAAGTGTTCTATTATTACACTATTTGTTTTTCTTATCTGCAACCTGCTAGTTTGTCTTTTCTTAGCACGTTTTGGCTAAATCGTGTTAGACACTAATGCTAATCGCTAGCTAGCTAATAAATGTACTGAGTCAGAGCAAACGTAGCTAGCTATACAGCCTGATACCAATTATGGTGTAGACCTAAACCAGCATGTTGTTTGTGCAACAGTATATTCTAAATCAAAGAGGAATAGATGAGGCATGAATATGTTGGCTACATGAAGTACCTAAAGAGAAAACATTTAATGTRGCCAAAGATTATAGGGTCCCCTAGGAAACACTGACCAACACTTTGGGGTGGCAGGTAGCCTGGAGGGCCAATAAAAGTTGCTGGATCGAATCCTCGAGCTGACAAGGTAAAAATATGTTCTGCCCCTGAGCAAGGCAGTTAACCCACAGTTCCCCGGGCACCGAGGACGTGGATGTCGATTTAAGGCAGCCCTCCTCCGCACCTCTCTGATTCAGAGGGGTTAGGTTGAATGCAGAAGACACATTTTAGTTGAATGCATTCAGTTGTACAACTGACTAGGTATTCCCCTTTTTCCTTTGGTTCCTACCCTGTCAAAAACCYCTCTGTGGCATTTACATTCATTGTCAAACAACACTGTATTCAAAGTGCCCACTCTTTTAGAGAATTTGAATAATCATTCTATTTCCATGATTCCAACAGTTCATCCAAGTGTTTTGCTCTAAATCGCAATTGCAACATTTGGTAAAAAATATGGCCTAGATTTCAAAAGGATCTCAAATGAGTGCAGGAAATGCAGAAATGTATGAAAGTGTAGACATTTTTTTGGGGGGGGGTGAAGTTTGAACATTATAAAACAATTAATCAGAATGGAGAAAGACCCATTGAAATCACTTGTGTATGTTTTTCCACCTTAGGGTCACGTGCTACTCCTAAAGAAAATTTAGAAATGTTATTATTCAAAAAAATTCTATACCGTGATATATTTTGGCTATATCGCCCAGCCCTAACACGCACACACACATAAAAGTGATCCTTTGGCCCGCTTTGGCACAGTCTTTTGTTTGCGTGTGCAATGTGAGTGAATAATACCTTCCCTGTACCTAGTAGACTAGTAGGACCAGTCTCACAGCTAACATCCCTCCCAGCTAAATGTGGGGCCAGAGTCGTGGCGTACTGGCCCCTCCCAGCCTGGCTCAGTCGGGGGTGTGTGGGGGGGGGGGTTGCGTGTATGGTCAGCGCTTGTAAGAGGCTGCCCCTTCAGCCTCCTAGCCTAACTCAGTGGGGGCATGTGCTGACAGAGGCTTCTAGTGTGTAGTGGTCTAGGCAGTGGGCACAGTGTGATACTTACGCTATGCTGCCTGCCTGGTCTGGCCTGCTGCATATTTGCTTTTCTGGCTCAGTGGGGGTCTGAGAGGGGCTTCTGATGGTCTGTGTGGTAGACTTTGTGGTACGTTGCCTGGCCTCAGTGGTCTGGCCTGCGGACACTCCATCAGTCCCTTTAAGGCTGGCCCTAACTTAATCACCCTGAGAATGTTGATCCCCTCTCAGGGCCTGGCCAAGCAGCATGGTACTGAGGGAGAGAGAGCTCTGGGTGTGGCTCTTGTGTTACTGTCTCTCTAAATTGTTTGTTTTAAAACAGCGGCAGTCAAAGTACTATTGCATTGTTTGTTGGTGAATGAAATACAAAAAGACTCACCAGGCACAAAAATCCCCTGAAAGGCTAAAACAAGGATTAAACGTACACAACCAGGGTTTATTCTGGATCAAAAATGGGCTTAGGTGGTTGGCGTGGCAATGAGCACCTTCGGCTTGTTTGAGACCCCATCTTGGCGGTGACTTTAAAAAAATATATATTTCATCCCGAAAATGTATTCCCCTCCCAATTTTTATTTATTTTTACGCTGTTTGTACTTTTAGGCAGCCTGTCCAAGGATCACAATGGCAAAAAAATCCCYGACTACTGTTGGAACAATACAAACACATCTCATCCTTGTCTAACTAGCCACTGCCTCTCTCCCACTCACATTAATACACCAGGTACTAATCAACTCCAATTTGTGGGAGGAGCCAATGACCTCACTCATTTCACACGGACTGAAAACGGGACACTTTTACAAACACTAGCACATTTAGCCTTGATTCAATGATACAAATGGGGATTGTCCATTAGGGTTGGGCGGTGTCCAGAGTTTCATATCGTCATACCATCCTTCTCGCATGCTGGGATTTACGGTACTACTAGCTTAGTACACGAGGGCACCAAAAAAAAAATGCAAAAAAGCCCATTGGTCATCTATTACCAGACCAGACTGCTAACAAAATTAGCACAAGTAATAGTGAATTTCCATGGAGGCTGCTAGCTAAATATGCTAACAAGTGCAAACAAAATATACAAATTGCAAAGACAGGCGATACAGCTCATAAAGTTATACATGTAAAGGTATGAGCTACCGAATATAATTGTTGGTGTGTTTTTCGCGCAGAAAAAAAGATAAAGCACATAAKAAATATCTTGCTGCGTTTTGTAAACGCAGATCTAAAATGTTTCTTAATATTTCTGCTCGGCATCAGACTAATCTTGTGCTTCTGTTACACTTCTTCACTCCGAGAAGTCACAAACGGGCATTCTATCAGCAGACAGTGCTCTGACTGACATTTCTCGGGTAAAATGCAAGATTTACTTCTAAGCAAAACATTAGGAAATGTAGCTGGCTACATTCTTTCTATGGTCAACAATAGAAATATGATAGCGATGCATCGTTTTTGCCAAGAAGGCTTTGCTTTTTCATTGTACGCTCGTTTACTTGTGTTGCTGCCAGCCAAATAGCTTTGCTCTTCTGTTGTCATCTGATGAAAATGAAGCTATTTTCTGCCGAATGTGTTTCATTAATGTATTTTMTGTGAAGGGAAAACTATAGTTGCATGTCCCCGATCACTCTATTGAAGCAAAACAACACTTGACTTTCAATATAAAATGCGACCTCTATCCATACACTGCTAAACTCACCTGCTCCCACATTCCCCCGTTGTGCTATTTACAAACAAACACGTGACTGGCTACACTGTTCCTGGGAACTATCGTAAGCTTCATAATGTGAAAAACGCTATCTGCTTTATCTCCTAACGTATTGTACAAGTTGACTGCAGATATTTATTTTAAAAAGTAACTACAAATATACATTTTTTATTTAAAAACGTAAAATAATTTCAATGGTATTGAAAAACCATCCCGCGGCTATTTCCAAATACCCCGGTATACGGTATATACCAGWGGCGGTTGGTGCCATTTTAAGATTAGGGAGGACCATTTTTTWWTWWTTTTTTWWWAAAGCATATTGGATGACTGTTATTCATATTCCATTCACCCAGCTCAATGTAACATTTAATAAGTTTAGGCCACTACATAATACTCACATTTTCCCTATACCCATCATGAGGTTGCTACAACCTAGCCTACAAATGAAAGTTTACAATGTAGGTGCACAGGTYGAGAGCGAAATTTGAGTAATTAAGGCGACAGACTAACACACATTCAATACCACCTTGCACACTATTGCCTGCATCTAGCTGATCTAGGGTATAATGATTAGTCCAAACAGTTGCAATCGAGAGTTTCTATTGGACACATTTTTCAACAGAATTGGCAGAATCAGTAAAACCCTGATCACCCGCGCACACCGTTTACTTTCATTGCAGCCACATACAAACAGTATAACCACTTTGCTCGTTGTATAATTCCTTCTCGCATCTATGAGCTCTCCTCTCACCTTTTCCCTTCGGGTTTGGACTTCAGTGCACAACACAACAGCTGTCTGTGACCAGGCGAAAAAACATTTCCAAGCCAAACCTTCATACCATAACCACTAACCACTACACACAGCCTACATCATAGTCACCATATTAGCTAATGTCATAGTCAACATAGCTACTAGAACTATGTGTTAGTAAACCCGCAATAAATGTAATAAAACCAAAAGCTTACCTTGACTTGGAAGAGTTCCAGTGTTGGATAGCCATAGCCAGCTACCTAACATAATATCCCTCTCTGTTTGAGCCGGGTGTTTGAGTAGGCTAAACTAGCTAGCTGCATTCTCTCTCGCTTCTCCTTAATTTTTGAAGAAATTAATTKGTTCATAACTGTTCAACTATTGTCGTTCTCTCTCTTGGAGTCAACTACTCACCACATTTTAATGGACTGCAGTGCTAGCTAGCTGTAGTTTATGCTTTCAGTTCTAAATTCATTCTCAGATTTTTTTTATTGGGTGGACAACACGTTAGTTCATGCTGCAAGAGCTCTGATAAGTTCGAGGACGTCCTCCGGAAGTTGTCATAATTACTGTAAGTCTATGGAAGGGTTTGAGAACCATGAGCCTCCCAGGTTTTGTATTGAAGTCAATGTACCCAGAGGAGGATAGCTTTTGCTGTCCTTGGGCTACACCATGGTACTACCCTAGAGAGAGCTGTTGAGGCTACTGTAGACCTTCATTGCAGAACACTGTGTCATCCGTCAGCCAAGATTGGCTACAGTTGTGTTCTCTAAAATATAAGTAAAAAAACAACTATATGGTACAGGTTTTTGTGAAAAACTGGCCCATCGCTAGGAGATGTTAGTGCTATATTGCAAATGCGTTGCAGAACATTTTCTACCAATACCACGGTGCAACCAGATTTTAGTTTTTTGTACGTGTAACTGCCAACACGCTGCTGCTCAACAGTATAGCTTCCTTGCTCACCTCCTCGCACTGAAGCTGGTTCTTGCGTCCTCTGTCTTGCAAACACACGTGACCGCCATCTGGAAACACCTTAGCCAGCTGCGCCATCAAAAAGCTGGCAATAAGATGGTAGGCCCTGGTACTAAATTATCCTAAACTAAATATTGTACTAAGCCCTTCTTCCCTCTCCACCTCTCCCCCACAGCAACGGCAGCAACAGCAGCAAGATGAATGGTTCTATGGAGAACCTGGATACCCCTGACCATGACTCCATCAAGATGTTCGTTGGCCAGATCCCCCGCTCCTGGACGGAAACCGAGCTCAAGGAGCTGTTCGAGCCCTACGGGGCCGTGCACCAGATCAACATCCTCCGAGACCGCACTGCCACACCCCCCCAAAGCAAAGGTAAATCAATTTTAAATGTCTTCAATAAAGCCCGCTCTATAGCAGCAGAAATAACTTTACAATAGCCTAGGCCCTAGAAGCCAAAGAGAAGACGGAAACTGTCACAACTCACACGCTCATGCAAACTCACTTTGTTTCATGACCGCAATAAAGAATAGCCAAGAGGTCACTTCAATACAACACACACACACACACACACACACACACACACACACACACACACACACACACACACACAGTGCTGTCACTCAATGTCGGTGTTAACAGGTGCAGTAGGCTGTTTGTGTGTGCGCGCTATATTCCCGAGTCTATTACTTTGAACATAATAGAAACTTCTGTTATGTTTTCCGAGTTATACCAAATAACAACCTTTCTTACTCCTGTGCATTATGGAAAACATATTTTCTTTCCTCGGGTGGTTAAGAGATGTGTAAAGAAGTGAGTGAGCAAGGGAAAGACGGGAGAAAGGAGTGTTATTTGCCTGCAATTTTCCATTAAGACATCCATCAGCGGTTCTGTTTAGGCTCGCAATTAGCCGAGACAGCCAAGTAGAAGCCTGCAGTTCTGAAAGCCTCTGCGACTGTGTGTGGGGTGCGTGTGCATGCCACTGAAAGTGCCCAGCCCTCTGGAATTAACCACATGTAAATATGGTCTTTGATGTGAAGTGAAAATATGTTTTATGGCGGCCAGGCGTATTCCCATTATTTATTTCACTGTCTCAATCCTGATGTGAGGGATTCAATAAGGATTGAAAGTCTTAATCCTCCAACTGGTGGTTTTGATGTGGATTGTGGATCCCTCTCTTTGATGTTGGTACTTTGTGTCTGGTCTATCTGTCACTGCCAGTGCTCAGAGCTGGGAGGGAGGGAGGAAGGGATGAATGGAGGGGGGAGCTAGGCCTAATCTCACAGTTGCAGGCTGGAGAGTTGTCATTGGAATTTGCTCAGGTATGTTGTT
Organism: Salvelinus sp. IW2-2015; assembly: GCF_002910315.2. Taxonomy (NCBI): domain Eukaryota; kingdom Metazoa; phylum Chordata; class Actinopteri; order Salmoniformes; family Salmonidae; genus Salvelinus; species Salvelinus sp. IW2-2015. Next base: position 47,166,076 of record NC_036866.1, read on the forward strand.
CCCAACTTTGTACCGCTGAGCTGTGGTGATATTACACTGCACTGTTCTAAGCAAGAGCCTGCATTGAACTTGAACCCACCCCCACCCCCGATTTGAAATGAGAATTCATCTGCTTATTAGACCTCTGTATAAACTTGTAAGTACATGTATACCCAGGCATCTGTCAAAAACACCAAATGAGTCTTCTGTGTACTTAGACCAGTGTCTCCTGGGTGCTGTTTAATATAGAGTAGGGTTGAGGCGGTATCCAAATGTTCATATCGCCATACTGTCCTTCTCTCATACGGGATATACCGTACTACCGGCTTAGTACACAAGGCGATGCCAAAAACCGCAAAAACAAGCCAATTGGGTGTCTACCTGAATGCTATCAAAATTAGCACAAGTGATAGCTAATTTCAATGTAGTCTGCTAGCTAAGTATGCTAAGAAGCGCCAATGAAAAAAATTCATTTTAAAGACAGGCAATCCAGCCCATAAAGGTTTGTGTAGGTGCTACCGAATGTCATTTTTGGTGAGTTTGGACATTTACAAGCGAATTTGAATGAGAGACATTGTGTAAATGAACAAAGTTTTGACGCATGCTTCTCTGAACGAAGAACAGTACTGGCTCTGGAGCAGCATGTGTAGGCTACACGCTGTGTCTGTGTGGAGTCTGGAGTCGCTAGAGCAACGCCTGCTCTGCTCAAAGAAGAGTGGAGAGGAGAAGACAGACTGACAATGGAGAGGAGGAAAAACACAAGGAAATCAAGATGGTGGCAGCTCTAGAAATAACTAATCCAAAGGGCTGTGACTTCTCAAACACAGCAGAAATCTAACACTATATGATGCCCCGTCTCCTTATTAATTTAGCCACTTACTTAGATAACTAGCAAGTTAAACTTAGGGGTTAAGTTAATTCAGATTCTTATTGTAATTTCTGCTCCGCATCAGACTAACAGGCAATCTTATCAGCAGACAAATCAAATCAATTTTTATTTGTCACATGTGCCGAATACAGTGAAATGCTTACTTAACCAACAATGCAGTTTTAAGTAAAATACCTTAAAAAAATCTAAATAAGAGATAGAAGAAACTAAGAGCAGCAGTAAAATAACAATAGTGAGGCTATATACAGGGGGTACCGGTAGAGTCAATGTGCGGGGGCACCGGTTAGTCGAGGTAAAAATCAAGCTATGCTTCCTCCATAGAAACAGGACATGTTTGTCCTCGACAAATTATACAAGCTACTTTTATGTCTGTTATAGATTATGCGGATGTTATCTACATGCATGCTACGGCATCCACACTTAAATCGCTGGATGCTACTTATCATTGCACACTTAGGTTTATTACGGGTGCTAGCTACAGAACTCACCACTGTTTTTATATCAACATGTGGGTTGGACTTTGCTGTCCATGAGACGAGAACAACATGCTCTCGTGTTTGTCTATAAAGCACGTCTGAATAATTTACCTTATTTATCATCACTCACCAACATTAGAATTATAATTCCTAAAACCAGGTCTCAAGCATGGATTACACTTGAGGTCCATGCGATCTCCAGAGAGTTGAGTTAGGATTTCTTATAAGCTTCCGGGTTCGTGTCCTGCTCCTTAATTAAAAGCGGCAGCTCTACCCTTTAGCCCAGTACGGATGTTGCCTGTAAACCATGGCTTCTGGTTGGGGTATGTATGTATAGTCACTGTGGGGACGACGTCATCGATGCACTTATTGATAAAGCCAGTGACTGATGTGGTGTACTCCTCAATGCCATTGGAAGAATCCCGGAACATGTTCCAGTCTGTGCTAGCAAAACAGTCCTGTAGTTTAGCATCTGCTTCATCTGACCACTTTTTTTATTGATCTAGTTACTGGTGCTTCCTGCTTTAATTTTTGCTTGTAAGCAGGAATCAGGAGGATAGAATTATGGTCATATTTGCTAAATGGAGGGCGAGGGAGAGCTTTGTACGCATCTCTGGTGGTCTACAGTTTTTTTTCTCTGGTTGCACATTTAACATCCTGGAAGAATTTTGGTAAAACTGATTTWARTTTCCCTTCATTAAAGTCCCCGGCCACTAGGAGTGCCGCCTCTGGATGAGCGTTTCCCTGTTTGCTTACGGTGATATACAGCTCATTGAGTGTAGTCTTAGTGCCAGCATCGATCTGTGGTGGTATGTAGACTAGAGGTCGACCGATTATGATTTTTCAACGCCGATACCGATGMCGATTTTATTGGAGGACCAAAAAAGCCGATACCGATTTAATCGGACGCTTTTTAAAAACATTTTATTATTATTTATTTTTTTACATTTATTTTTATTTGTAATAATGACAAATACAACAATACTGAATGAACACTTTTTTTAWATACTTAATACATCAATAAAATCAATTTAGCCTCAAATAAATAATGAAACATGTTCAATTTGGTTTAAATAATGCAAAAACAAAGTGTTGGAGAAGAAAGTAAAAGCGCAATATGTGCCATGTAAGAAAGCTAACGTTTAAGTTCCTTGCGCAGAACATGAGAACATATGAAAGCTGGTGGTTCCTTTTAACATGAGTCTTCAATATTCCCAGGTAAGAAGTTTTAGGTTGTAGTTATTATAGGAATTATAGGACTATTTAGTATTGCCAGTGTAACAGTTTAGCTTCCATCCCTCTCCTCGCCGCTACCTGGGCTCGAACCAGGAACACATCGACAACAGCAACCCTCGAAGCAGCGTTRCCCATGCAGAGCAAGGGGAACAACTACTYCAAGTCTCAGAGCGAGTGACGTTTGAAACGCTATTAGCGTGCACCCTGCTAACTAGCTAGCCATTTCACATCGGTTACACCAGCCTAATCTCGGGAGTTGATAGGCTTGAAGTCATAAACAGCGCAATGCTTGAAGAACAGCGAAGAGCAGAATGAATGCTTACGAGCCTGCTGGTGCCTACCATCGCTCAGTCAGACTGCTCTATCAAATCATAGACTTAATTATAACATAATAACACACAGAAATACGAGCCTTAGGTCATTCATATGGTCGAATCCGGAAACTATCATCTCGAAAACAAAACATTTATTCTTTCAGTGAATTACGGAACCGTTCCGTATTTTATCTAACGGGTGGCATCCATAAGTCTAAATATTCCTGTTACATTGCACAACCTTCAATGTTATGTCATAATTACGTAAAATTCTGGCAAATTAGTTCGCAATGAGCCAGGTGGCCCAAACTGTAGCATATACCCTGACTCTGCGTGCAATGAACGCAAGAGAAGTGACACAATTTCACCTGSTTAATATTGCCTGCGAACCTGGATTTCTTTTAGCTAAATATGCAGGTTTAATATGCAGGTTTATATGCAGGCCCTAATTAATCGGCCATTCCGATTAATCGGTCGACCTCTAATGTAGACAGCTACGAAAAATACAGAAATTCTCTAGGTAGATAGTGTGGTCTACAGCTTGTCATGAGATACTCTACCTCAGGCGAGMAAAACCTTCGAGACTTCCTTAGATATCGTGCGCCAGCTGTTTACAAATATACATAGACCTCCCCTTGTCTTACCAGAGGCTGCTGTTCTATCCTGCCGATACATTGTATAACCCGCCAGCTGTATGTTTATTCATGTCGTCGTTCAGCCACGACTCGGTGAAACAAGATATTTCAGTTTAGTGTCCCGTTGGTAGGATATACGTGCTTTTAGTTTGTACAATTTATTATCCAGCGACTGTACGTTGGCCAATAGTACCGACGGCAACGGCAGATTAGCCACTCGTCGGCGGATCCTCACAAGGCACCCCGATCTCCTCCCGCGATATCCCTGTCATTCGCAGGAGAAAGAGACTGAAAAGATGAGGGCCTGTTCGGCTGTCTGGAGTAAATCCCTCTAGTCCGACTCATTAAAGAGAAATTCTTTGTCCAGTTCAAGGTGAGTAATCGCTGTTCTGATTTCCAGAAGCTAATTTCGGTCATAAGAGACAGTAGCAGCAACATTATGTGCAAAATAAGTAACAAACAATGCAAAAAAATAAAAAAAAATAGAAAGGTTGGTTAAGAGCACATAAAACGGCAGCCATCTTCTCCGGCTCTCTGACTGATGTGTAACTACTTTTCTCGCTGTAGCCAGCCAACTCTTCTCTGGTAAAATGCTAGATTAACTTTTAAGCAAAACATAAGGAAATGTAGCCGGCTACATTTTTTCTATGATAAACATTAGAAAAATGATGGCCATGCATTGTTTCTGCCAAAAAGACCTTTCTTTTTCTTTGTATGCTCATTAACTTGTGTGGCTGCCAGCCAAATAGTGTTGCACTTCTGTTGTCATCTGATGAAAATGAAGCTATTTTCTGCCGAATGTGTTGCCTTAATGTATTTTCTGTGAAGGAAAACTAGTTGCATGTCCCTGATCACTCTATTGACACAAAAAACACTTGACCTTTAAATATAAAACGTGACCTCTGGCAATACACTGCCAGACTCACCTGCTCCCACTTTCTCCCGTTGTGCTATTTACAAACAAACACGTTGCTGGCTCAACTGTTCTGGGGAACTACGGTAAGCTTCATAATGTAAAATAATGTGACCGGCGAAATGAAGAACGCAATCTTTATCCCCTAATGTATTGCACAAGTTGACCGCAGGTATTTACTTAAAACGTAACTAACTACCAATATGAAAACATGTTGAAAAACCATCCTGTGGCTATTTCCAAATACCCCGGTATACGGTATATACGATATACTGCCGAAGCCTAATACAAAGCACATTGTGTGAGTCGATAAAACACCCCTCAATGCCGTTTCCCCCTCCTCTTCGTGTCATCCATCTTGCTTTTGTTTGAATCCTCCTGATTGTGTTGGAATCAATCCATTTAAATCCCCACTTCAATTTAGGTCTGTTTGTTCTAGCCCCTATCTATTTTGAGAACGGTCAAATTTGTAGCGTATTTTTTTTTTTTTTTAGGTCATGATGACGCCAGGGTATCTGACTGCAGGGTATAAATACATGATAACCAGCATGCTTAGCTCTTAGCCCTATGGTTTATTTAGCCTCTATGCAGCAGGGAGGGGAAGCACAGTGAGAGAGCGGAGGGAAGATGGTGAAAGAGCGAGAAAGATTCATGGTTTATTTAGCGTCAGCAGAGTGCTGGGGGGGGGTAGCACTGAACAACTGAGAGGGAGAGAGGGCGACACAGAGGGGAAGGGGGGTGCAACTCTGCAGGGGTGGCAAAGTTAGCGTGGCGGGGGTGGCCAGTGACAAAATGTAGCTGTTGTAAAGATAAGGTCCTGCAATTCTACACATTTTGCCATGTATTTTGCCATCTCAGTGACTCAACCATTATAACTAAATCAATGGGAGCCCCATGCCATTTCATTTATGGAATTTTTGATTCTCCACGTGTCTAGTTTTTAATTTTGGCAATTGTTAGTTCTCAAAGTAGCTAACACAACGTGCCATCGGAACACAGGAGTGATGGTTGCTGATAATGGGCCTCTGTACGCCTATGTAGATATTCCATAAAAAATCTGCAGTTTCCAGCTACAATAATCATTTACGACATTAACAATGTCTACACTGTATTTCTGATCAATTTGATGTTATTTTAATGAACAACATTTTTCCTTTTCTTTCAAAAACAAGGAAATGTCTAAGTGACCCTAATCTTTTGACCAGTAGTGTACACACACTCACTCACAACCGGTCAAAGGTTTTAGAACACTGACTCATTCACGGGTTTTTCTTTATTTTTACTATTTTCTACATTGCAGAATAATAATGGACATCAACTATGAAATAACACATATGGAATAATGTAGTAATCCAAAAAGTGTTAAACAAATCAAAAATATTTTATATTTGAGATTCTTCAAATAGCCATCCTTTCCCTTGACCACTTTGCACACTCCACCGGTCTAATGTCAACTGCTCATGTTTCTTGGCCCAAGCTAGCCTCTTCTTCTTATTGGTGTCCTTTAGTAGTGGTTTCTTTGCAGCAATTCGACCATGAAGGCCTGATTCACGCAGTCTCCTCTGAACAGTTGATGTTGATGTGTCTGTTACTTGAACTCTGTGAAGCATTTATTTGGGCTGCAATTTCTGAGGCTGGTAACTCTAATGAACTTGTTCTCTGCAGCTGAGGTAACTATGGGTCTTCCTTTCCTGTGGCGGTCCTCATTAGAGGCAGTTTCATCATAGCGCTTGATGGTTTTTGCGACTGCACTTGAAGAAACGTTCAAAGTTATTGAAATGTTCCGTGTTGACTGACCTTCATATCTTAAAGTAATGATGGACTGTTGTTTTTCTTTGCTTATTTGAGCTGTTCTTGCCATAATATGGACATGGTCTTTTACCAAATAGGGCTATCATCTGTATACAACCCCTAACATGTCACAACACAACTTATTGACTCAAACGCATTAAGAAGGAAAGACATTCCACAAATGAACTTTTAACAAGGAACRCCTGTTAATTGAAATGTATTCCAGGTGACTACCTCATGAAGCTGGTTGAGAGAATGGCAAGAGTGTGAAAAGCTGTCAAGGCAAAGGGTGGCTACTTTGAAGAATCTCAAATATAATATATATTTTGATTTGTGTAACAGTTTTTTGGTTACTACATGATTCCATATGTGGTATTTCATAGATTTGATGTCTTCAATATTATTCTACAATGTAGAAAATAGTAAAAATCAAGAAAAACCCTGGAATGAGTAGGTGTCCAGATTTTTGACTGGTACTGTATATAAAACATATCTTCATATGCCACCGCTGCTAAATTAATATAGAGGAAACACTGAAGCAGCCTCTTAGAGATGAGAACGGAGCAGCTCGATGCATGTTAGCATATCGCAGCTCCCAGTCGAGACTTGGGAGAGAGGGGGAGCTCCACTCCACAGTAACGTTATAACTCGAGCACACGCGCACGGCACAGCCTGAGAGGGAGTTCTACAGTAAGCAGCAGCAATACAACACTATGTAGGTCAGAGACGCTGCAGTACTCTACTTCCCTGTGTGTGTGTGTGCTCTCCACTTCTGTGTGTGTTTGTGTTCTCTGCCAGCCCAGAGAAACTGACAGGCTGGAACGCCACTGGCGGTCTGCTGGGACTGAAGGATGAGAGTATTTTTTCCCCTTCTTTTTTCCTCCTCTCTTACCCCTCCCCCATCGCCCTCTCTTGTTCTATTGCTTGCTCTCTCCTCTCCTCCCATTCTTATTGTGTCTGTGGATGTATTGCCTATGTGTGTATATGCACACTTATGTAACGGAGAGCCATTCAATAGTTTTGTCAGTACAGTGGCTGCCTGCCTCTGAGTAGCCTCACTGTAGCCTTTCTCTGCCACACCTCAGTGACCCTGACAGACAGATAGCCTCTTGGTCTCCTGCTCTGCTCTCTGTGGCAGTACTGTACAGTCACGAGTGTCAACTATGACCCTGATCCATCAGCCCATCTCCTTATCTTGCCCATAGCCTACTCTCACTGCACATGCTGTGCGTGTGCTGTATAGGCACCTAGCATGCTGTGCAGTATGTGTACTGTATGTACAACAGTTAATAGTGATTCCATTCCTTGTCTTGAAACAGCACTTGTGTTTAATGTTGCGTTACTGTGATTGTTCTGTTATTAAATTCAACCCCCCCCCTTCTCTCTCTGCAGGCTGCTGTTTTGTAACGTTTTATACCAGAAAAGCCGCCCTGGAGGCCCAGAATGCATTGCACAACATAAAGACCTTAACAGGGGTGAGTAAGCAGGAAGTGTGTGTGTGTGTGTGCCGCCTTTAGCCCCTCATTGCTCCCCTGTGTTGCTGCTGTGGACTGCACTTGGATGGATGTAACCTAATGAGCTCAACTATAGCCACAGCCCACACACACCGTATAGGCACTGCCATGCCATTCCTATCCACAAGAACTGACCTGAACCTTGCTCCCTCTTCTGATGAAGTAATAACCACACAGTCGTGTGCACACCAAGACCCAAACACGGAGAGTCAGGTAAAGGGTGCTTTGCATGAGGGGAACCTAGCTAGCCAACTCACTGAAACACCTGTCTCTTATACACATCTAGATGTGTATAAGAGACAGCGTAAAGGGTGCTTTGCATGAGGGGAACCTAGCTAGCCAACTCACTGAAGCGCAACCAGACACACACACACACACACACACACACACACACACACACACACACACACACACACACACACACACACAGCTACCCAGTCATAAAGTGGAACAAATTATTCATTGTGCTTGTCCTCATGAATCATAGATGCAAAACTACATTTAATATTTAAAAAGGAATACAAAAGGAAAGTGTTTGAAGAATATTGCTCCTAACAATGGAATCTGCTGAGAGCGATGGAGGGAGTGTGAGAAGGAAAGAGAAATCAGGGCGACAGCTGTACAGAGAAACAGAGGGAGTCTTAATTCTAACCTGATTTATTTGATAGAGATTAAAGCTCAGTCAACTGGAACAAGTGCAATTGCTTGTTAAAGCTTCGTAAATCTGCCTCCCCTGTCCCCTATGTTACTCTATCTGCTTCCAATCAATTAAATCAATACTAAACTACCTCAGTCGTCAATGAAATCAATAACTCCACTCTGCTGACATTTTCAGTTTCCAATAATCAGGAGAATGACTAAGTGTTGAAGAATTTGTACCTGTGTGATAAGCAAAGGGAGACTGTACTAATTCTACCATTCAGGGTTGGGGTGAATTCCATTTGAGTCCTGAATTGACAAGGAATTGACCCCAGCCCTGAAATGTTCAGTGGCGTGATGATCGAAGTGAGATTAGATAACACATACTGGTACAAACCTAGAGTATAAATAGCACTGTATCTAGTGTCATTAATCAGTTAAACATTTTCAAATCAAGTGCGTGTATTTTGACAGCTGCTCCCTAGCCCTACCACAGCCAGTCATGCTGCTCCTGGCATTGACTGAAGCCCGATGGCTCGTCGGTGGAAAAGCTTGTGTCCCTTTCGGTCGCCAAACCTGGGTTCAAATACTATTTGAACTCATTTGAAATACTCGATCTCTGCTTGGTTGAGTTTGCCCATTGCAATGGAACCAATAGAAAAGTCACACAAGTGCACATCCCAGATCCCGCCTATCTGGCCCTCCAGGCAGGCTAAAGCAAATACGATAAGTGTTTGAATGATTTTTTTTAAAGTAGTATTTGAACCCAGGTAGGTCTGTCACACGGACTCCCTCCTCCTGTGCCTGCCTCTCTTTGGCAATTGACGCCAGTCCCCATACCGAGAGGGCCATCTGTCTATTTCTTTTAGTTCCCTTCTCTCTGAAAAACAACACATTTCATAACTGCCTCTCCTGTTTGTGTTTTTATCGTGAGCACTCAAATGAGGGAGTAAGATTTCCCATGTTATCATGTCATCATAACGCATGGTAAACAAACTTGAAGCCAAACTACTTCCATGATGTCTTTATTTCAACTGTCTATGTCTCTTGAAAAATAACACCATTACATACAGCCAGCCTCCCCTGTTTTTGTTTTTATAGAAATGGCAAGAATTGAGTAAAATATCTAGTCTTGACACATGACAAATACATTTAACTTGAAACCTTGCCCTCTGCTCATATCCTAATTCCCCTTTGCTTAAAATCTAGCCACTTCACTCCATATTTTTCTTATTCCCTTTCTGGCTTCTCTGTGCCAATGTGGCAGGTGTAGATGTCTAATCCAAAAAGATTAGCTCTTCAGATCCACTTCTTCCTCGGCGTATTAAGGGATCTAGTGGAAGAGCTAGGGGAAATAAATCGCAGGTGGAAATATGTCATTTGCAGATGGACTGGATTTTCTGCCAACTTCTTGTTGTAGCTCAAGCTGTTGCTCAGATATGGCCCCTCATTTCTGGAACATGTTGGCAATGCTGGACGGTATGGCTAGCATTCCATTCCCAAGTGAAAAATGATAACTTTAAAGACCAGTGGACATTGTTTGTGCCCCAAATGGCACCCTATTCCCTATATAGTGCACTACTTTTGACCAAAGGTAGTGCACTATATAGGGTAGTGTTTCATGGTAATCCGGTACCACGTTAATATCATGGTACCAAAACGTCATGACACCAACATTTTTAGAATACCATAGTACCGTTTCATATGATACTACCAACATTTTTGGCCCTACCGATCTAAAGCACCCGCAGGTGACTTTATAAACATTACATGTTTAGAAAGTCAGTTGCTTAATTAAGCAACCGCAATTAGTCTCGTGTATGCTATGCGCCGGTCCAATGTCCACTTCACTTTCATGCGCGTATCACGTGTGTCAGCTGTGATCAGACAGCCGCATCCCGCTACCAGCCCTCACTCACCTGCTTCTCTCCGTCCGCTCTTACTGCACATCTATTCCTCCATCACTTTTTAAAATGTAATTTAGCTGTGATGGCGAGTGGGGATAGAGACCCTGATCAGTCTTCTGTTACATTTGCTAAATTGGAGCGGCATGAAGAGCGAGTAAAAGTTGATACATTGTATGTAATTTCATCATTGATAAACCAAGGGCACAGGCCAGTCTGAATATAGGCGTTTGCAAGTTTGTTGTCACTCAGCAGTGCCAGAGAGGAAAACCGCTTTGCGACAGGCATGCTTACATCTTCACAACAAAGACACCGGTTTGTCTCTAGCTCAAACGGGATAAAGAATATGCCTCTTATAACCGGCGCTACCTCTTTTCTTCCTGTGCGATTTCACACACATTTTTGTCATTTCACAAACCGGGCTGTTTTAAACTAATCCCGGCACGCTAATTATTGGTTTGATAACTGAGCAACGTTGTTTGTCATGTTACCTAGCTAGCTAACAACCTTGTAGCTTGACAGTAGGTTTAGGCAAATTTGAGTGACACTGGAAGAAATGAAAAGATATATGTGCTTCAAAGGTAGGATTTGTATTTTACCTTTTTATTTAACTAGGCAAGTCAGTTAAGAACAAATTCTTATTTACAATGACAGCCTACTGGGGAACAGTGGGTTAACTTCCTTGTTCAGGGGCAGAATGACAAATGTTTACCTTGTCAGCTCGGGGATTCGATCCAGCAACCTTCAGGTTACTGGCCCAACGCTCTAACCACTAGGCTTCCTGCCGCTCTAACCACTAGGCCTAACTATATCAAACATCTATCTCTTTCTGGTCCACACATTCTGTTTGGTGTCTAATGTTTTTAAAGTTGGGAGGTGTGTGTGTGTGTGGGTGGGTGGGTGGGTGTATGTGTGGCAGTGTGTGTGGGTGGGGGAGAGTGAGTGACTGTGTGTGGGTGGGGGAGTGTGAAATTCAATAAGTGTGAATATTAGTGGCTGTTTTTTTGTGTGTGTAGCATAGGCGCATAACGTTTAGAAAACGGGAACGAGCGTCCTGGAGATGGGTGAACAGTACGCTATGCAACTGAATTTTTCCCTTCTTGTTATCGCGATACTACTTTGTATCGCGATACTTGGCCTGGTATTGTTTCATTAGTAAAATGTTGGTATCATAAAAACACTAATATAGGTGCCATTTGGGATGCAGCCATTAAGAAGCAGGCCAGAAGAGAGAAGCACTGTTAGATTTGATTAGGATCCCCATTAGCCGATGCCAATGGCGACAGCTAGTCTTACTGGGGTCCAGCACATAACAAAAAAGACATCACAGACAAAATACTTTACAATTCACATACATTAACATGTAGGAGGTGTGGGTGGTGGCTGTGTGTGTGCATCTATCAGTTAGACATAAATGTCAATACATGCACACGAAAAGTAGGTCACATGGGGGAGAGGTGTTGTGCCGTGAGGTGTTGCTTTATTTAAAAAAATTAAACCAGGTTTGCTGTTCACTTGCACTATATGAGATGGAAGGGAGTTCCATGCAACCATGGCTCTGTATAGTACTGTGTGTTTTCGGGCTGTCCTTGACCCCCAAAAAATCGAGTCCTATGTGTTTTTAATCAAATCAACTATATGCACTGAGCTTGTCTGAGGCTTTAAGCTAACTGTTTGATGAAATAATTAAGTCATACAAATGAGTAGAGGGAGTCCGACCGCAATTGATTTGATTGTGGCCCCTGGCTCAGACAAAATGAATAAATAATTATACAAAAGTCACTTGGTGACTGTTTGACTAGCACCCGTTGTGTGTCTCTCCTCCCTGCTGCGGGGACCATCACACATCAACAATGTGTATAGCGCTGTGGGTGGTTGCTGAAGCTGCAACATAATTACAGCCATTTCTGACTGAAAAGTTCTGTTGCCGAAGAGCCTCCATTTGTTTAGGRAAAACATTCCCCAACCCATCAACCCGTGACACATGTATGGTTCGCATGCAAGGGACCAATAGGGCCTGACCTATAGCATATCATAATCACATCAATAAATTGGTATAACAAACTCTGAACACCGTAACACGTGACAACAAAATGGATGCAGAGAACGTGACAAATCAACTAGAAACGGGGGAATGTTTACTGGTTGCGCAGGAGGTAAAGGGGAAGTCAGATGTGTGCAATAATTTTGACTAGCTGTCGAAAATACTGGAAATACAAGTATAGAGTAAGCGCTGCGTGCATATTCTGTGTGCCAAACACGTGCTGTTAGATTACATTGTTCCAGACGGTCAGAAATATATTGTGAACGACACTAAATCAATTATAAGCGTATCAGAGTGTTAACATTTTTTTTGTAAAGCTTTTATTACAGCAAAGACTAAAAACGGTCTCGTTGATTCGTGAATGCAATTTCCAAAATGGAACGGTTTATGCAAATTATTCAATGGTCGCTTTATTTTAAAACTAAAATGCTTGATTGCATTTCACATCATGAATGATTTGTATGCTGTGTGATGACATAAACAAATAAGTTATTGATTGATACAGTAGCCTATTTCAATGCGTATATAAGCTACTGTAAGTAAGTTACTGTATTTAGGATGTGCTCTTAGGCCTACAGCCTATACAAGGCTGCTATACTAACCCTATTAATGATTATAATAATAATAACAATGAGATCAAGGAAAAAGGAGGGTCGTTATCGTTATTATAAATATAAATTTTCTGACCATTTGGAACAGTGTAAACACTAAATAAATGATTAATAATACCAGGTAGGCTGGTCTAACGAAAATAAAGTGTAACGCATTTATTATAGCCGAATTTGTGAAATTGTTGCGTGAGGCTCGGTGCTCACGGAATCAGTAGGCTATTAAACACTCCAACAGGCAACAGAAGCAGGATCTGTCTTATTTCTGTAGATATATATGGATGATTTATAAAGCCAGGCACATTTAACAGTTAGGCTATTGATTATAGACGTAATTGAGTTGGTTTCCTCTCGCCTCACTTTTCTTAGACAATTAAGCCAAGGGCTGTTTTCTCGTCTCCTAACTCAGCCGCATTGTTCTCAACACCAATATGCGGGTTAACTTTGCTATTATGCACATAGCAGCATGGTCTAGGAAAARGCACCAATTCAACAGCGCACTGATGCGTTTCAGAACCGTGGACAGCGACCAATATCCAGCGCGGGAGAACGCTCATTTGTTATAAAAAATATATACTTTTTATTTGTTGCAACATTGTTCTTAGATAATGTAACCATATACAATTTCAGTAGCACATGTCTTAGACTGATGAACTGTGCCATCCCCACGGCCTCCACAATGGATCAGTCCACTCAGACGGGCGCCAATCAGACGGGTGTTTTGTACACCATGATTTATTTTATTTACTGCTCGACTAAAGAAATCTCGGTTGACCAACAGTGTCTCAACCAAACAATCGACCAGTCAACTAAATGGGGTAGGCCCTAGTATATTACCTTGAATTTGTTCTGGGGACTGTGGGGTGGGATGGGGGACTTAAATGGATCCTGAAAGGATGATGACGGGGAGAATCAATAACTGCGATCATATGACTACTGCTCTGGCCCAACCCAAAGAAAGAGGAGAGAATTTGAGCCCAAATACTAGCCAGTGGACATATCCTTTTCTATAGCTCACTATAGTGTGAGGGATAATAGAATCTGAGAGGGGGCGAGCGAATGAGAAAAGATGCTGACAGAGGGGGATGGGGTGGAGGAAGAAGGGTAATAACGAGCAAGAGAGCAATACTTGTCTAAAAATCCATCCTCACCTCCTTTCCTTCATCTGCACTGATTGGAAAAGGTAACGTGACAGGTGAGACTTGACAGGTGAAAACAATATGGAGTCGAGCTTATTATTAGGGTGGCTTTCACCTTGTCAGTTCTTTCAGATCAGTCAAGGAGAGGAGGCTAGGAGTGTGAACGAAATGYTTAAACAATTGCTAAAGGGCAAGGGAGCAAGAGGGAACCAAAAAACACAGCCAAGCACCTGGCCTGTTCATCGTCGCGGAAACTAGCGGTTGGTTAGTGTGTCATTGTGATGACAGGCCTGATGATAGGTTGATGTTTAACATGTTTCTTCCGTGTTCTCCTCCTTCCAGATGCATCATCCCATCCAGATGAAACCCGCTGACAGCGAGAAAACAAACGGTGAGTGACATCATTGCAGATACGATGTGACACAGGCTAAAATGTGTATAAACAAAACATAGCGGCTGGCCGGTTGCAGGGAAGGGTTGCGTCCCAAATGGCACCTTATTCCCTTATATCGTGCACTAATTCTGACCAGGGCTGTGGTCAAAAGTAGTGGGCTATATAGGGTGCCATTTGGGTCACAACCTGAGAACAGAACACAGCTACCATGAAGTCCCTGAGGAAGTGAGGAAATTGCACCAAGAAGAATCAAGGTTGGGAAAGGAAATAAAAATGGAGACTGTTTCTATATTTTAGTTCCCACACGGTGGCCCAAATGGTACTCGTCTGTTTGTGCTTCCAGGGCATGACAACGACCATAGAAGTTGGCTGTTATGGAACAAACAGATCTGGGACCAGACTGCCGAAACGGTGCTCTGTGCTGTAAATTCAGTATTTCTTGGGAGTATTGCAGGGGTGTCAGGGGTTACTAGGATTTAAAGGAGCTTTATGAAGGGGGGGAGGTGAGAGGAGCGAGAGGAAGGCGGGTACAGAGGGATCTGTTGGGAGGATAAGGGGATGATAAAGCAGTCATCCGTCTGAAGAAAAAGAGATTGGGGAGGAGGGAGAGATGAAGCAGTAAGATAGAGATTTAGAGAAGGAAAAGGGGTGAGCTGACACATTGAGTGAGAGGGTTGCAAGGAGGTGAGAGGAGAGATTGAACTAGCAAAAAAGAGAGGTGGAAGGTTGCATAGCCCATTTTGCTATCGCTGTTTTGCTGTCACTCATTCTTTCCTCTCTTTCTCCATTTCAGCTGTGGAAGACCGAAAGCTCTTCATTGGAATGGTGACAAAGAAATACGGCGAGAACGAGGTCCGGATGATGTTCTCTGCTTTCGGACAGATAGAGGAATGCCGAATTCTCAGAGGACCTGACGGTCTGAGCAGAGGTGGGTTGTGGGTAACGCCGTGTCACTCTGCTCCACGCTCCCGTTATACCAAGTGGTCCTGTGTCAGTGGATCAGTTTGTAAGGGCGTGGCACTAGGAACCAAAGCAAAGGTCTTGGGTTCAATTCCTACAGGGATCATAATACACATAGCAGAAATGTATGTCAAATGTACTGAAAGTCATTTTCGATAAAACGCACCCTAGGCCATCCTGTATATATGATGAGATTTGTTAGATAGATATTTTTTGTATTTTACCCTCTTCATCCCCCCAATTTCGATCTTGTCATCGCTGCAACTACCCAATGGGCTCGGGAGGCGACGGTCGAGTCATGCCTCCTCCAAAACACGACCGGGCAAACCGCGCTCGTAACACCCGCCTGCTTAACCCGGAAGCCAGCCGCACCAATGTGTCGGAGGAAACACTGAGCCTGCAGGCACCCGGCCCGTCACAAGGAGTCGMTAGAGCACGATGAGCCAAGTAAAGCCCCCATGGCCAAACCCTCCCCTAACCCGGATGACGCTGGGCCAATTGTGCGCCGCGCCACTCGGGAGGCCCAGATTTATGGTAGTGGCTTCCTCTTTAAATGTCGCTATATTGCTTCCACCTATCCAATCTTCTCGGATCACAGTAGTGGGTAGGGAATAGGAGCTAGCGTTTGATTTGAAATTCATCACTAGAGTAGTCCACTACTACACCCGCCGATAAAAGAACACAGACTTGCCTAGTGCCTGCCTTACTACACTGCTCCCAAACCTTTTATTTCCACCCTTCCCGCCCTGCCCCTATATTCATATCCTATTCACCCAAAGTTGGCCCCCTCCTCGCTCTCTCTCGSCCCCCCCCCTCCCAAATCCACCCCGATATGACTCCCCGTGACACACTCACCACCTCCTACATCTCTGCAGCAGAGGGAGGGGGTGCATCAACACTCACAGGGCTCAACTCCGCCTGTAACAATAGTCCCAGCCATCTCCATGGCAACCCCATGGCTGCTGGTGTTCTAGGCCGGCCTCAGCTGGCAGGCAACACAGGACACACACAATCAGTACTGCACCGCCCCCACCGTGCTCCACAAAGGATGGAATTATTCCACTGCTCCACCTCTGCCTGCCACAACTTCTATCTGTGCCGCATAAGACGCCATAAAATCGAGTGAGACCGACAAGTGCAATAATAGTATGGATGGGCATGAGTTATCGAGTACGAAGCTCGATCTTTAACCAGAGGGGGAAAAAATACTGTTAAACTATTTGGTGGATGTGCTTTGTAGCAGCTCGTACAAGTGAAATTTTGTCCCAATTTTTTTTATTTTATGTTGTCTTAAAGACTACGTTAATTTGCTTTGACTCTAGTGTTCCATTTGAACATGTGCATTTGCGGGGCACAACAAAAAAGAAACCAAGCCTTAAGGATCACAGTTCTTCTCCCTAAATGTCCTTTCCCCCCTGTGTCTCATTCACTCAATTGCGTTCCGACCGCTCCCTACACATACGCATGCTGAGCGCGCACACAAGCTCCTGTTAGGCCTACGGAATTAAATGCCAATAAAAACGTATCTAACTGATGGGATACAAAAGCTACATTTCGTACCAAATGACGACAGTTTTATCACAAATTCAAATGGACTGGTAGATTGAAGTAGGAAAATGTGTTCCAACAACCGTTGCTGCGGTTTTGGAATAATTGTGTCCTGTCTATTTTCCGCTTAGGCTACTTCGCGAACTGCCATTTAGAATTGGTTAGCCTAGGCCTCTCAAACTCAACACTGGATCTCGATGCCAGTTCCACTGCGTTTCTTTTCATTGTTCCCCTCTAATCAGGGATGGATTTTAGACCTGGAGCACCAGGTGCGTGCAATTTAATTCAGGTAGAACAGAAAACCGGCGGGCTCCAGACCTCGTAGGGTAAGCGTTGAATAACCCTGGCCTAGGCTATAACCCCTCCTAAACATAGACAGGTTCCACACTGTGAATATACAAACACATTAGTTTGATAAAGACGGAGAGCATATTTTCATCAGAATCATTAAGGCTAGTAGGCCTTCTCACCAAACCGATGTCATGGCTGTAATTCATCACCATGCATTGTTCAATGTGGAATTGTTAATCCTTTTAGACATTTCCAAAGAACAGGCAGAATAAACTAAATTGAACATCTGTATATCGAAAATAAGACAATTTTTGTTTTGTAACGCTGAAAAAATGGTCTTTCAACTCGCCAAATTGAGCCCCATTTCAAATAGTCACTATTTCAACTTTTTCCATTTGGAAAACATTTTTTTAGTCTGTTGTTACATGTTTTTTATTTTTACTATAAAATAGGTGACTTGACTGTGGTAAGGGCTCTGGAAATAAGAGCGTATTGTCTGCTAAATTAACAAAGCAAGGCTATGGCATTACACAGACATAAGCTTCTACAAGCACGCACCACTGCTAAGGTTACTGACTCTTTGGAGATTGTGTAATATATAACTAGTTGATATTATGATTTCAATAAATTCGTCTGAAGTGTCACTTGATTTTTTATTGACCGAATATACACTACATGATCAAAGGTATGTGGACACCTGCTCGTCAAACATCTCATTCTAAATTATGGGCATTAATATGGAGTTGGTCCCCCCTTTGCTGCTATAACAACCTCAACTCTTCTGGGAAGGCTTTCCACAAGATGTTAGAACATTGCTGTGGGGACTTGCTTCCATTCAGCCACAAGAGCATTAGTGAGATCGGGCACTGATGTTGGGTGAATAGGCCTGGTTCGCAATCTGTGTTCCAATTCATCCCAAAGGTGTTCGATGGGGTTGAGGTCAGGGCTCTGTGCAGTCCAGTCAAGTTCTTCCATACTGACCTCGACAAACCATTTCTGTGTGGAAAGGGCCTTCCCCAAACTTTTGCCTCAAAGTTGGAAGCACAGAATTGTCTAGAATGTCATTGTATGCTGTAGCGTTAAGATTTCCCTTCACTGGTACTAAGGGGCATAGCTCAAACCATGAAAATCAGCCCCAGACCACATTATTCCTCCTCCACCAAACTTTACAGTTGGCACTATGCATTGGGGCAGGTAGCGTTCTCCTGGCACCTTCCAAACCCAGATTCGTCTGTCGGACTGCCAGATGGTGAAGCGTGATTCATCACTCCAGCGAACGCATTTCCCCTGCGCCAGAGTCCAATGGCGGCAAGCTTTACACCTCTCCAGCCGACGCTTGGCATTGCACATGGTGATTTTAGGCTTGTGTGCGGCTGGTTGGCCATGGAAACCCATATCATGAAGCTCCCGACGAACAGCTGAAGTTGCTTCCAGAAGCAGTTTTGAACTCGTGGTGGGTGTTGCAACCAAGGTCAGATTGTTACGCGCTACGCATTTCAGCACTCGGAATTCCCGTTCTGTGAGCTTGTGTGGCCTACCACTTCGCGGCTGAACTGCTGTTGCGCCTAGACATTTCCACTTCACAATAACAACACTTACAGTTGACCGGGCCAGCTCTAGCAGGGTAGAACATTTAACAAACTGACTTGTTGGAAAGGTGGCATCCTATGACAGTGCCATGTTGAAAGTCACTGAGCTATTCAGTAAGGCCATTCTACTGCCAATGTTTGTCTATGGAGATTGCATGGCCGTGTGCTCGATTTTGTACAACTTTCAGCAACGGGTGGCTGAAATAGCCGAATCCACTCATTTGAAGGGGTGTCCACATACTTTCCATATATAGTGTATTTATAAGGGACAATTATGGTTTGTTCTCTGTAATGGTTATAAATTAGGCATTGTCACGCACTTTTGGCATAAGCTTATAGATAAATGCGCTCATTTCTTTCCAGTGTGTTAAAAAAAATGAAAGTGCAGAAAGAAATCATGCGAGTACTCGAACAGTCAAMATGCCCATCCCTAAGTAAAAGAAGAATATGCAGAGCTCAACTGTCAGTGCCGCGGGTTCACCCTGTAGTCTCTGTCATCATAGTTGTAGCATGTGTTGCTATGTCATTTTAAAATGGACATTTATCTTTTTGCTAGGAAATCGCCATAATAGCCATTTAGTGTGTGTGTGTGTGTGTTGTGTGAGAGGAGTGTGTGTTTTCTGTAGTTATTTCAATTAGTGTCTCACCCATCCCAGTGATCACATCCCCAACTAGCCCAATCCATCCACAGCTTCTCTTGATTGTGGTACAATACGTCAATCAATGTTATGTTTACTGTGCTCATGTGGTTGTTGTTGTTGTTGTTGTTGTTGTTGTGACTGTATTGTTATGTTACTTCCATGTGCTAACCAGTGAGAGCGGTTGTTCTTCTGTGTGCTTGGAGTGCCGTTCATTCTATGTTACTGTAATGTGTTATTTGGGATTTCATAACGACGTGTCCCAAAACCTTTTGTCTTGTTTTGTTTCTTCTTTGTCCCTCCCTCCTACCCTCCCTCCTCTTGTCTGTCCCTCCCTTCCTCCTCCTCTTGTTCCCTCTCCCCTCCCTTACAGGCTGTGCGTTTATCACATTTTCTACCAGGGCTCAGGCCGCGAATGCAATCAAAACCATGCATCACTCTCAGACTATGGAGGTACTGTACCCCTTAGCACCTATTTCTCATCTCTCCCCTCTCCCTCTATGCAGTCTGCTGCCCCCTTGTGGTTTAAGTGCGAATTGAGAATTGTATCTCACAAGGAAACACATGTTTATAGGTTGTCCCAAATYACACTTTATTCCCTTTATAGTGCCCTACTTTTGACCTTATCTGGTCAAACTGCACTATAAAAAGAATAGGGTGCCATTTGGCAAGCAGACGTCATATCACAGAACATTAGTCATACACCAACGCAAAGCATACTTGGCCAATATTATTAGGGTGTTGAAAGACAAAATTAAACTAGTTCTGGTGTTATACTTTGTATTCCATGTTATAGAGAAGCATCTCATTTTATAAGGATAGGACTGCAATGCAAATTAGGCACTACGGAATACATAATTACAGTAATTTCAGCCCAATAATTTAAAGTAGGCTGGTCCTATTACTAACAAATATTTATGCTTAATGCCTAACTGGGAGTTTGTAACAATTTTAAACAATTTATGAAATTTGAATAAACGTGTTATACTACTTTATGCAAATTATATAATTAATATGCTAATTAGTCTGTACGGAAGGGAAAATAAGACAGCATGTTAAGCCATGTTAAGCATTTACATTTCTGTTAAAAAAAACTATAAAGCCATGCGTTCATTTATTTATTTATTTTCGCGCTGTTGGCGGTAGGTGCACTTGATCCGGCTGCCCTAGCACCGGGAGTCAAAGTGTTTCCATTTTGAACCATTTCATATGTCTGAAAGAGGAACTCAGCCTACGCGGCAGGCCCACAGAGCATACCAAGTGCATTTATTGGCCTACCGCTGGCCAATCAGATAGATCAGCTCACCGTGTCTACACAGTTTGCGCCAGTTTCCTTGAGCCATTGCCGTAAAACGAAGCCTCGAGCGCAATTGTACTTTTACCCCTTTTTCTCCCCAATTTCGTGATATCCAATTGTCCCATTGATGCAACTCCTGTATGGACTCGGGAGAGGCGAAGGTCGAGAGCCATGCATCCCCCGAAACACAACCCTGCCAAGCCGCACTTCTTCTTGACACATTTGCTTGCTTAACCCGGAAGCCAGCCGCACCAATGTGTCGGAGGAAACGCCTTAAAACTGGCAAAAGATATCAGCTTGCAGGCGCCCAGCCCACCACAAGGAGTCGCTAGAGCGCGATGGGACAAGGACATCCCGGCCGGCCAAACCCTCCCCTAACCCGGATGGCGCTGGGCCAATTGTGCGCTGCCTCATGGGTCTCCCGGTCACGGCCGGCTGTGACACATCCTGGGCTGTAGTGACGCCTCAAGCTCTGCGATGCAGTGCCTTAGACCGCTGCGCCACTCGGGAGGCCCGCACAGCAAAGATGATACTGTGATATTTCAAAGCTTTTTCAAAACCATGATTAAAGACTCAACAAATACTCAAAAACAGCAGTTATTTTCTGTAAGTTCATGTGTAAGTTGTTATTCAGCACTGTCAACACTTTGTTGAACAGTTTTATAAGCTATAAAATGTGCTTTCTCCCTACTTTCACTCACGCTGCAACCTGTACTGCAACTGCAATGAATGAGTATAGCAAAGTGTTCCGATAAGCTTGCATTGTTATTATTTGCAGCTTGTATTTTTTTAATAGARGAATATTTAACTTTCTCTGGTCACAGGAGTAACAACATGAATTGGTGCTTAAGGCAGAAATAATACAGTGCGACTTAAATCTTCCAGCTGATAGCAAAACTAATCTCCCCTTTTCTCAGCGGAGGGGAGTCTGAGAGGCAGCCTCACTGCTGCTCCCTCCCTCCCGGCAGACTGACCGTCAGATGCAGGCCATCAGTCCAGTAAAAAATATAAGC